>NC_068999.1:31103979-31126019 GCF_001194135.2 Octopus bimaculoides | reverse complement strand
TCACAAGTATGGAAGCATTTGGTGAAGTCGATTACACACACATCTCTGTTTTATATATAGTATAGATTTACTCTCTCTCTCTCTCTCTCTCTCTCTCATACACACGCACACACACACACACACAAAGATGTATGCATATTTATGCATGTACGTATACATGACAACAAACCTCTCTCTCTCTCTCACTCTCTCTCTCTCTCTCTGTCACACACACACACACACACACTTCCATTTCATCTGATGTGTGATACTCTGTGTGTGTGCGTGCGCGTGTGCTTTCGTGCGTGCGTGCGTGAGGGGTTCCACAATCGCAATTTATTTCAGTAACTCTTGTGAGGATATTCACGTAAATCATTTTTTTCATTTAAGCCACATTTTAATTCTCGTAAAAGTTTCCAAGTACCAATGAGGCTTTTTGGCGCATCTTCAATTTTCCAATTCATGAGAGGTGTCCAGTCATCATTCATCTGGGAGTCCATCTACAGAATGTCCTCAGATTTCTATACAGCATATTTTGCTTTTTTCCTTCCACTATATAAGCAACAATTTAATTCCCGGGCAACGCCGGGTTGCTCTGCTAGTTAATTATACTTACAAATATCCATACTGATCTGTATTAATTGAAAAGAACCAAACAGGTATTTAACTAAACAAGAAGCACATGTTCTTGTTTTCTTATTTCTCAGTATTTTGTTGCTAAGGACTAGAAATAAGAAGTAAAATTAAAAGAAATGAGAACAAAAATACAGCTTATATTTGGTGATAAAAGTGGTTATTTAATGCTTACAGTAATTGATTTAGAGTTTGGCAATGTTGTAAAGTGCCTGTGACAAGAGATAAATTCAAAGTAGAATATAAAGCAGAAATGGAACCAGCAAGTTTAAAAAAACAGAAGCTTTTGAAGACTTTGTATAAGAATGAAGATAAAACACTTATTGTTAGTGAAGATAAAATGATTGTTATAAGTGAGGAAGATAAAATACATATTGTTGTTACTGAAAATTGTTAGTAAGTGAGGTTGAAATAGCATTTCTGCTGAACTGAATTGTAACTGAAATAAAAATAGACAAAAATATGTGTAGATAGTTGAAAGCTATTCAGGGTGTTCTAAAGGAAAACAATTCTTTTAGTATGGCCTTCAAGAAATAAATATACATTGAAAGCAAAGCACTTATGAGGCCCTTAGTGAGCCAGATATCCAATCTCACTGTAAATACATGTTGAAGCTAACAAATTTCACTTTTAAAAGTGTACTAATCAATTTAGATATTAATTTGTTTATTTTAATTGTATTCTAGTGTAGTTGTATAGCTTTCTAATAATTTTGTTATGATAATGATTAAGCACTGAGGTCACTTAACTGGCACGTAACAAGCACCCTTTGAACGTTGGGCAATATGCTGTGCTTGAGAAGACTTGTCAAGCCAAGTGAAATCACAGTCATAGCTGATGCCAGTGCCGTGTGACTGGTGGCATGCAAAAAGCACCATTCAAGCGTTGAGCCTCACAGAGGCAGTCACAGGTGACCGAGACTTTGGCAATATACCATGCTTGAGAAGAACTGCTGAGCCAAGTGAGATCGTAGTCATGGCTGATGCAGGAAGATAGAGAAGGAACTTAAGTAGTTCAGGGTTATAACTTGAGCAGATGCTGACAATAATGAGAGTAGGAGAAAATATCACCTAAATGGTGTAGGTGAGATTATATAAGTTATGAAAATATCTATATCTATATCAATATTCTCTATATTATCTATATCTATATCGATATAACATACTCACTAACTGCCCCTAGCATGCTCGCTAACTGCCCTGAAGCTATAAATCTTTTGAATGCCCTACTCACTAACAGACTTCTTAAGGTCATCTTAGCTTTGCTGTTTCTCTCTTTCCAAGCCAGCCTCTGCTGGAATCAAGTTTGACTGGCCCACTGTGGTAAAGTGTTGTTCTTATGTTGTTTTGAAATGTTACGTATCATCTGATGAAAGTGATTTTTTTAGTTACGATGTAGCATTCTTTTATTTGTTCTAGTCATTTGACTGTGGCCACGCTGCAGCACCACATTGATGGCTTTTTTAATTGAACAAATCAAATCCAGGATTTATTTGTTAAGTCTACTACTTATTCTATCCATCTCTTTTGCCGAGCTACTAAGTTATGGGGACATAAATACACCAACACTGGTTGTCAAGCAGTGATGTGGGGTGGGGACAAATGCAGACACAGAGACATACACATAGATACACACACACACACACACACACACACACGCAAGCACACATACAAATATATACAACAGGCTTGTTTCAGTTTCTGTCTACCAAATCCACTCACAAGGCTTTGGTCAGTCCAAGGCTATAGTAGAAGACACTTGCCCAAAGTGCCATGCAGTGGGACTGAACCCAAAACCATGTGGTTGGAAAGCAAGCTTCTCACCACACAGCCACACCTCATTAATCTTTTAAAGAAATCCATTGGAAACAACTGTAATGAAGTGATGCATAACCATTGTTTATTATTTATTTATTTGTTCATAATACACCTCACTGGAATCCCAACTCTTTGAATATTCTGGTGTATACCAAACAACATACGACCAATATGATGTACAGTTTTTGATTAGCCCATAGACTATAAAAATACTCATAAGGGTTAATTCTTTGTATACATAACCTGAATTTTTCACTGGGTGTACTTCAACACCTTGGTGCTGTTTACAAGTTAATTCAGCCCAACCTGGTGCCTATCATTTAAGTAACTGATTCCTTTGAATCCTCAATATTGTATGTATGTATGTATGTATATATATATATATATATATATATATATATATATATAATTAATACTTGCTTGGAAATAGATGCATGGCGTTCAATCATATAATAATATAAATAATATATATATATATGCATATATACATATATGTACGTACTTACATATATATGTATATAAATATGCATATGTGGGTACAGAACGTCATAGAACATAAACAGCATGAAATACGAAATATAAAAACATGGAATACGAACTTTTTTTGCAAACAATGAAATAAACAAATGGAAAGCAAGACAAGTAACATAAAGAACGACCCTTCATCAGTTGTCGGCTGTTTTTCTACTCTATATTTCTAGCAATTCACGACAAGATATGCCTTCAACAAAACAATTGCTCCCACAAAGCAAATTAAACAAAATTTGGGATTTTGCAGAGGGTCAAAGTTGGTTACAAAAACAGGACAGTGAAAACAAACTGAAAGGGCTGTTAGACCTAAACGAGGTAAGGTGGTGAACGCTGGAGGAACAAGTTTTGGCAGGAGACAGACAAGAATGCGCCTGATCCCTGTAGCTGATCAGAAGGAAAGAAAGAAACTCAAATATATATGTATATATATAAACAATTATGAATAAGGGCAAAAGAAGAAAATTCTATGCCAGTATGCTGAGAAACAAACTTTAAATCGTCAATCACCACATGCAGGTGGTGGCTGACGATTTAAAGTCTATTTCTCAGCATACTGGCATAGAAACTTTTTCTTTTGAGAATTGTTTATAATTTTCACCTTAAAAGGTATTTTAATATGCTGGCCACTTGATGAAATTTTTTGAAAAAAGTTTTATCTTGTATATATATGTGTGTGCGTGTGTGTGTGTGTGTGTGTGTGTGTGTGTGTGTGTGTGTGTGTGTGTGTGTGTGTGTGTGTGTGTGTGTTTGTGTGCGTGTGTGTGTGTGTGTGTATATACATATGTATGTATTCACTATTGATGCCCCAGTATGGCCACAGCCTTGGGTCTGAAACATGAAAAAGAGAGAGAGAGAGAGAGAAAGAGAGAGAGAGTGTGTGTGTGTGTGGATAACTAAAAATAACCCTCCCCTTCTATCACCCTTCTTCACTAAATAAGTCAAATTATAAAGATTTCAATTAGTAATAATTGCAAGAACAACAAAAAAAAACTTTATCAAAATACTGAAACCTGGGATTGAACCAGGACTACAATTCCTTTAGTTTATCTCAATTAAGCCGTTTGAACTATCTGGGAATGGCTCATGTAGAAATATGAGGGTTGTATCAAAAGTAATGTCAAAGTGGGCATAACTTTTCATTACCTGATGTAAGTTGTTCAAATTGCATATGTTGGTAGAGTAACTGTACTTCTACAACAACTCTTCTTTTTCATTTCAGGCAAATAATGAGTTCCAAGCAGAAACAACATGTCATCATAAAGTTGTCGATGAAAGAAGGTGCATTGCTGCCTGACATTCACAGAACAGTATGGGTTGTTTATGGACATTACATCATTGACAAGAGCAATAATGCATAGATGAATAAAGTTTAATGAACAGGAAACCAACATTGGAGACAAACCATGCAGTAAGAGACCATCAAGTGCAACCACTGACATAAATTACCAGTAAATGAATGAACTGAATCATACAAACTGATGAGTCACAATTTGTGAGCTTGTTGCACAACTGGACTGTGGTTCCAATGCATTACAAAAGATGGTGAAGGACTTTGGGTATTGGAAAATGTATGCAAAGTAGGTACCTTGGCAGTTAACAATTTGAAGGAGAGAAGTGTACATGGGCATTATGAGGACTCAGCTTCTCTAAAAGCTGAGAAGTTAAAAAATCAGTACAGAAAGTCATGGTGATTTTTTTTCTCTTTTGATTACAAAGGTGTTGTTTCCCTTGATTTTGATATGTTCTATGGTGAACAGCAGTCAGTACATTGAATTACAATGATACCTCGCAGTATGAGTTTAAGTCGTTCCATGACTGAACTCATCTTATGATTTACTCATTTTACAAATCAATTTTCCCCTTTGAAATTAACTAAAATATAATTAATCTGTTCCAGCCCCAACAAAACCCACTCAAAAATAATTTTTTATAGGTTTTAAAACAGAAAAGGTGTAGTTACAAGTAAAATGACAATTATAAAAAAGAGAGTGCAAAAGAAATATGTAAACTGGTTTTATTTACTGAATTACCTTAAAGATGGGATGATTTGTGTGCTTGTACTGCAGATTTCTGCTCGTACTTGAAGACAAAAATTCACATGATTCTCAGCTCATACAGCAAATTACTCATATTACGAGGTTCTACTGTACTAAAACAGCTTACAGAAATTATTATGTGGAAGAGATCAAACAAGAGTCTGAAAATGATCCATATTTACCATACCAATGTGTTACAACACACATTTTAGGTAACAAATCAGGCAATCAGCAAATTGGGCTGATTAGTGGAACCCCATCCACCATACAGCCCAGATTCATTACCCTCCAGCTTATACCTGTTCAATCCAATGAAAGAAAGTCTTTAAGGAAACAAAATTGATGACACAGAAGAGGCGGAAGTGCTGGTGAAGAAGTGGATACAATAGTGCACAGCTGAAATTTTTCAAATTGATTTAAAAGTTAGGTCCAACGATGGTGCCAATGCATTGCTTGTGATGGAGACTGTTGAGTAGTAGCCTTCTATAGATGAAGTGTTATTCTACCAATATATGCAATTTGAACAGTGTATTTCAATAAATAAAAAAGTTATGCCCACTTTTGCATTCTTTTTGGTAGACCCGTTTTATGTGTGTTGTTATGATAGAGCAGAGCAAAACAAATGGAATAGTTGTATCAGTTTTAACTTTATATTTGTTAGAGGTGTTTTACAGTGATGGGTCTTCATACCTTGATTCTTTTTCCTTATTGAGAATAAAAACCAGATCTTCTGGTAATGTTATCTGTGATAAACCAGTGTCATATCCAAAGTGAAAAAGTTATTACTTTTCCATTTAACGCAAGTGAATTTCAAGTGAAGTACCTGATTTTAGGTACTTGAGATTTTTTAAGACATTTACCAATAATTTTTGCCATGAAGTCAATTTCAATTAAGTCAATAATCATGAAGATAATTATCATGAAGACAGTCTGAGAGAGTCAACAAGATTTGAGAATCAAATTGAAAATTGTCACTGAAATAATTCTGTTCAGTGCTTTTAGTAAAGATGCTATTAAGATTTTGATCCTAACTAAAATAAAACAACCTAAAGTTAATCAGTGAGTTAATAATGCATGTTATTGTTTTTGCTAAATTCTACTATAAAAGAATTTTCTTTCTATTTCGTCTTTAGAAAACAGAGACAGTAAAATAACTTATTTAAAGACAAAGGGAAATCAGATGTGTCAGTTGCATAAATGAAATATATTAAGGTGTCACAATCTTTGTAGAATTGAAATAAACAAAGTCTAAGTTTAAAAAATGCAATAGTATTTAGCTTGAAGTGGAGAGATAGATGGCATCACTACATTCTGCTATAATGCATGTATTGAAAAGATTGCTAGGCATGGAAAAAAAGCACAATAGAATTCTTAAATTGGAATTATCTTAAAAACACTGGAATTAAGTGTTTCAGCACTGAAATTTTTTGTTCTTCCTACCTGTCTTAGTCCTTCTTCAACTCTGTGTGTGTTAAACTTGAAACCTACCATATTTGAGGAGTAGAGGCCACTGTCATAGAGGTATAAAAGACAAAAGACTGCATATTCATGGGCCAGTGCTAAAGTTTGTTTGTGAGTGACTACACACAAATGAGTTAAGTGGCCTTTCTCTGAATGGAGTCTTGGATGTCTGTATGTAGCAGGAGCATGATTCCAGATGGGTGAGTGGAGAAGTGTTCAATTACTGCTCTCATCTAAGCCCTATATAGAGTGTTAGTTGATGTTAGAGACTGAAGTACTTTCTGTACTAAAGAGGAAGGACACGTCTTTGTAATGCAATCATCACTAAGCTGAGGATCACCAGGAGAGATATTCAGTGTTAGTGAAGCCTAGCATTTTAGTGTCCTTGACGGCTCTAGCTGTGTGCTGTTCATGTTTGGGTGATGGGGTATGATTGAAATTCCTTCATATGTGTAATATTTGTGTCTTTTTGCTGTTAAAAGGGAGGCAAGATTGACATGATTCTATTGGAGAAAATGGTTAAGGTCTGTGTCTATAAAATCAGTATAGGTTCAGTGCAAGTCAGTCGTTGATATATGGATGAAAGAAATATGGGAGTAAAACAGTGCTTTGGGTCATGCCACAGTTGTTAAAATATGTGCATCAGAGAGAGAGAGAGAGAGAGAGAGAGCTCCCTCAGTACACACCATGATTGTGTGGTCTCATAAGAGACATTTCAAGAAATAAGAAATTGGAGTTCATTGGCAAATAGTTTTGCTATGAGATTTTTATGTCAAACACTGTCAAATGCTATGTTGTTATAAAGTGTACAAACTATTTTCACTAAATTTTTGGGACACAATGGCCCAGTGGTCAGTCATGTAAGACACTTGCTGACCAATTGATCTTGGTAAACAAAGCCCAAAGTGGTGTTTATTAAGGAGGGAGAGAGATTCAAGATGTAGGAGATAGTTGTTAATGGTTGTCTTTGTTGCTTTTAAAATGTTGGAAGTGACAGTGATAGGATGATTGTTGGCAGTCAGAGATCTGTAAAGCTTTCTTTGGTCTGCATCTGTCAATGTTTAATCTTTGCAAAGCACCTAGTATGTTTTCAGCTACCCTCTTAAATACTTGTTATATGTAAAATGACATCATTGGGGGAGTGGGGTGTAAATCAGACATTAACATTGCTTATGAAGTTAAAACTAGAAAATTCAGGTTGACATATCTTGCAAGAGGTTGTGTTTTCCAGTAATCATGTATCTTGATGCAGTTTTCTGACCTGCAAAGGGCACACACTCATATACATCATGATTTTTCACATATTAGTTTGCATATATGCTGTTGCTTCATGTTTAACATCAATTACTTCCTTTACTCATTTTTTCCAAGCAGTGATTAAAATTAGATGTTCCTACTCAGCTATTTCAACAGATTCTGAAGTCACTTCTCTGTGGTGTTTTCTCCCTTTCATTGGTCACCTACTATAATGGGAACTCTCTAGTTTAAAAACAACACATTTTGGTCCCTTATACTGAGAAGCCATTACTGTGTATGCTTTGCTAATAAATGAACATATCTTATCTCACACTGCTTTGTCTTTCTATTTATTAACCAATATCGTCAGGCTTCAAATATGGTGTCAGAAGTGGGATCCCAAAGGATTTGAAAAAAAAAAAAGAAAAAGAATTCTTTACAGAATTGTAAGTTTATTTTTTTCAGTTGATTCGGAGAATGTCTGCAAGGCCTTTTTCTGCAAGTGTCCCACCTCCAGAGTGAATGTCTTTATTAGGAAATGTGGCTAGCAATTGGAAAAGATTTAAATGAAACTTTTTGAATTATTCAATTGCCAGTCAACTCTCAAATGAAGTTGATACTGGATACCAAACTTCTGTATTCCTGGCAACAATTGGAGAAGAATGTTTTGATATATATGAAGGACTACAATTTGATGATGAAGAAAAGAAAAATGATCTATCTGAAGTGATTAACAAATTCGAGGAATTTTCCATTGGTGAGTTCGAGACCATAGAAGCCTACATAGCTGTCTTGTGCCAACTTGCAAAAAACTGCAACTTTGGAGAATTAAAGGACACACTTATTAGGGATCAAGTTGTTGTGGGTGTTAAAAACGATCTTTTGAGAGAAAAACTTTTAGCAGACAAAAAGTGATAAAAAAGTGAAGCTTTCCAATGCAAAAAATGTCTTCCCCAGTGTGATTACAGGCCTAGGGAAATTGAGGCATGTATACAAAATTCACTCGGATGAAAAAGTTCAACCTTTCTTAATCACTGCTCCCTGACAACTACCACTTCCCATGAAGAAGAAAGTCCAGCAAGAGTTAAAGCAATTAGAAAAAGAGAAAATTATCTGTCCAGTGAAGTCCCCAACAGACTGATGTGCTCCCATTGTAGTGGTCCCGAAAAAAGATGGAAGGGTCAGACTTTGTGTTGACTACACTAAATTAAGCGAAAGTGTGAAAAGGGAAAATTTTCCACTTTCTTCAACTGATCAACTTCTTGCTGAACTTGAAGGAACCACAGTGTTCATGAAACTTGACTGTAACAGTAGTTTTCACCAAATAGTTCGGCATGAAGATTCACAGGAACTTGCCACTTTCATCACACCGTATGGACGATTCTGTTATTTACGGTTACCTTTTGGAATAAGCTCCAGACCAGAAATTTGCCAGAGAGAAATGTTGCACATTGTGTAAGGAATACCAGGGGTCATTTGTGACATAGATGATGTCCTGGTCAGTGGAAAACACAACAAGAGCACAACCATGGGGTACAAAAGGTACTACAAAGAATGAAAGCAGCAGGTGTAACACAAAATGAAAAGTTTATTCTCTACTAGTGAGGTGAAATTTCTGGTTCATATAATATTCAAAGAAGGAATCCGAGTAGATCCTGAAAAAGTAAAAGCAATAAAGGAATTGACCAGACCACAAAATGTGTCTGAGCTAAGAAGGTTGCTCAGTATGGCAAATCATGTTGGCAAATTCACTGAGAATTTAGCAGAGACGACCAAACCACTCCGGGATCTACTAAAAAGAGAAACCACTTGGATATGGGACCAGCCTCAAGAAACAGTGTTTCAGACATTGAAGGAAAAACTGAGCTCTACACCAGTACTGATGCATTATAGTGCTGACAAGCCAACAAAGGTCTCAGCAGATGCTTCTTCAGAAGGATGGAGGTAGCTGGAGACTTGTATTCTATGCATCAAGATCTCTCACTGAGACAGAGCAGAGATATGCCCAGATTGAGAAGGAAGCATTAGCAGTCATGTGCTGTTGTGAGAAGTTTGCTGACATCTTGATAGGACTACCAAAGTTCTTGATAGAAACAGATCTCAAGCCTCTACTACCACTGCTAAAGACTAAACGTCTCGATGGGGACTCCAAGAAGTCAGCGTTTCCACATGCGCCTAATGAGATTCACCTACAAAATCACACACACAGCAGGGAAAAACCTCGTTACAGCAGACACTCTATCCAGGGCTCCTGGCAGCGTACAAACAAAACAAAAGTTTCAGCAGGAGACAGAGACAAGCATGTTTGTCCATTCTGTCATAGAAAACATCTCTGTGAGTGACAAACGACTGGAGGAAATCAGGCAGAAACAAAGCACTGATAAAATCTGTGGTCAAGTTATCAACTTTTACAAGATGGACATCTGGCCTGAAGCAGCCACACAAGATCTGGAACTGAGACCCTACTGGTTTGTAAGGCAGTACCTGACAGTTTATCAGGGACTCTTACTGTATCAGAGCTGACTCATCATCCCTGCTGGCCTCCAAAAAGACATCTTGGATCGTCTACATGAAGGACACCAAGGTATCATTAAATGCCAAGCACTGGCCCGGGACAATGTTTGGTGGCCAGGCCTTTCGAAGCAAATTGCTGAGAAAATAGGAGGGTGTAGTATCTGAGAAGGAAACCAGAACCACTACAACTTACCAAGTTACCTGACTATCTATGGCAAAAGTTAAGAATGGACTTGTTTGAATTGAAAGGACACAGATATCTATTAGTCATTGATTATTATTCAAGATGGATAGAGATATCTCATCTACAGACAACAATATCAGGCAGCATCATTGACAACTGCAAATCAATATTTGCTAGATATGGTATACCAGAGGTCGCCATTTCCGATAATGGTCCTCAATTCATATCGAAGGAGTTCTGGAATTTTTCACACCAGTAGTCCCCATTATCCACAAGGAAATGGAGAGGCTGAACATGCAGCCCAGACAGTTAAAAACCTTCTAAAAAAAGCAAGTGATCCATATATTGCAATGCTTAATTATTGCAGTACTCCACTACAACATGGCAAGAGTCCAGCAGAGTTGTTGATGAATAGGAAACTCAGGACTCGCATTCCAACAATTTTTTATAAAAATGTATCCTGCCAAGAAAATGTTGAGCAACACAAAAATGCAGACTCTCGGCTCAAATTGAAACAAAAAGTCAATTTCAACAAACGCCATCGAGCTACAGAGCGTTCATCTTTTACTGAAGAACAGCCAGTTTGGATGAAGACACCTAAAACCAGTCCAGCCAAAGTGGTGAAAACTCTATCACCAAGGTCAGTACTTGTCGAGGCAGATTCAGGATTACTCATTGAAACAGAAGCCATCTTCACAAGCGAAGTGAGAAAACCAAGTTTCCTCAGGTAGCTACCCCAACAGAATTGTCCACCTTACCAACCATACCCAACCACATTTCTGAATACATCCATGATAATTCAGCAGATCATCTCGCCGAACAAGCTGACCAACCAGAGACCCAGTTCACTGCACACAGGGATGTCTCACCTGCCAACTCGGGAAATCCCAAGCCAGTAGTGTACACCAGGAGTGGTCAGAGAATTCGACCACCAAAGAAACTCATTATGAACTCATAACCTGAAAGGAGGGGGGTGTTATCTCCTTTTCATTGGTCACCTACCATAACGGGAACTCTCTAGTTTAAAAACAACACATTTGGTTCCCTTACAGTGAGAAGCCATTACTGTGTATGTTTTGCTAATAAACGAACATATCTTATCTCACACTGCTTTGTCTTTCTATTTATTAGCCAATATCATCAAGCTTCATTATACAACACTCTCTGCACTGATCTACATGATTCCATTGGACTCATATAGGATCTTCATTCTACTCTTCTGCTGCTACATTCCATCAATAACAGTATTTTCCTTTGTCTTTGGAAGTCTGAACATAGTTTCCTCACTGCCATCCATTTTTATACTCCATCATTTTATTCGTGTCTGCTTTTCAATCCTATCTTTCAAACCAGCATTAATGTTATTAACCTCTTTATAGTATATTTCATTCTCTTGAAGATCTTTTTGATCCAATTCTTCACTTTTTTCATTAGACAGATTTTCATATTCTTCATTTGCAATGACTGTATCTTTAGTACTTGTTTCAGGTTATGCAATCACAATTTCTAATCAGATATTTTTTTGTTCGTGTGCACTTTTATCTAGTGACAAGGACGAAATCAGAAGAATGTTCCTCCATACCTAATTTATATAAACTGCTCTTCTCTACCTGTGGGGATGAGGTGAACTGGAAGGAAAGCACAGTGACATCAACAGCTGAGGGGGCCTTATCGGAAAAAGAAGTGGGAGTGAGGAAGTGAGGGAAGTAGCACCAGCATGGTCCTCTTTTGCATTGGGTAGCCACAGGAAACAGATGTCAGGGAGACAAGTGAGTGGGAAAGGGCTTTAGCAATAGGTTATAGCTTAGGTGCATCTTGGATTTAACACAGCTGGACAGCTGACACCAAGAGGTAGGTGAACCATATTTTGTTCCTCACATTACACTTCCCTCATATTACACTACCTAACAACTTAGCAGGACTCAGCCATCCTTTAAAATTTTGCCTTTTATAATTGATCTGGTCATCATCCCCAAAATCTTCATTGGCATAACTCCTCACATTAAACCTCAGTGCTCTCTGGGCTTTTTCCTGAGTTTCAGCTTCCATGAAACTCTCTATTCTCTTTAAAAAGTATTTAAATTTATTCTAACCATGCTATTAGTTGTTGCAATTTCCAAGGTATGTAACTGATCAGCCCAAAGAGAGTGCATTAGCAATGAAGCCAAATATAAGATAATTTAGATCATGTTTAGACGCCATAGATCACACTCATCCTTTACTAGTGTCTTTTGAGTCAGTAAAACAGGTTTCAATGTTCAATTTTCTATTAAACTGTCAGTAGCAATCATTGTTCAAATTCACTTAAAAACCCGTCAAAAATTCCAAAATAAGCTAATCACATCAAAAATATATTATTAATTTTGTCTTAATTAATCTGGCAGCAGTGTTTCTTGTTGTGGCTTCAATAAAATGTTGATTTTATGACTTATTGTGAATGTGCTCATTCAAATCAAGACAAACTTTGTCATTAATCTGAATCGCAAGCGTCCATCCCGTCACTAGTCTCAGTGGAGATCTATGATGTATCTGACAGAAGTCACATCACCATCGTCGTCATTATCATCATCATCATCATCATCGTTATCATCGTCATCATCATCATTTAACGTTCACCTTCCATGCTGGCATGGGTTGGACAGTTTGACAGGGGCTGGCCAGGTAGGAGCCTGCACCAGACTTCTGTGTCTGTTTTGGCATGGTTACATCGCTTGATGCCCTTCCTAACACCAACCACCCGGCAGAGTGGACTGAGTGCTTTTTATGTGGCACCAGCACAGGTGAGGTCAGTTTGACATGGTTTTTACAGCTGGATGCCCTTCTAAACACTAACCACTTGACAGTGTGGACTGGATGCTTTTTAAGTGGCATCAGCACTGGTAGGGTCACCAAGTAACTTGCAAGACCCAGATCCTTTGAGAGGAGAAGATCTTGTGACAGATGATGAAAGGTTATAGTGAGACAAAACAGGTATTTTACTGTAGGGAGGTACGTGATTACCTGGAGAGAGAGGGAGAGAGACAGAGACAGACAGAAATGAGGACAGAAATAGGTGCACTGTTGTAAAGGAGGTACATGATTACCCAACCTGAGAGAAGAGCAGAAGGGGAGAGTGAGTGGGAGAGTGTGTCCATAGCTTACACTGGGTACACTGTATGGAATCCCTGCTTACACCTTTCCTACAAATCGAACAGGCCACCTACCTGAGTGGGGTAGGGTCCTGTTGGTTTTTCTTGCTTACTGGGACCTTAGACTTTGATAAGTTAACCTTAAGGCTCTAACATTCCAGGTTTTGTTCCTGCACCTGAAATTTTTCATCTAGATCTGATATGGAGTCTGCTATGAAGGCAAGATCATCAACATATAGTAGTTCCCAGAAGCTGCCAGTCTTGAATTCCTCTGTTATGGCCTGAAGGACAATGTTGAAAAAGAGGAGAATAAGGACTGAGCCTTGATGAACCCCAACCTGTACACCAAATTCTTTGCTGTACATACACACACATATATACATATATATACACACTACTAGGGAGTAGGTAGTGGAGAATACTAAGCATAGATGGGGTTAGTCTATCTGCTAGTAATAACAACTAAATCTCCTTTAAATTACTTAAATCATGTAATAAAAAGAATACATTGGCAAATGTAGTCTTAGATACACTGTGTTTGAATAAAATAAGAACATAACAAGAACACCTTTACTGATAGATGTGTGGATCAGGCCTGAGCTGGGGTTAAATAACAATACTAACAACAACAAATGATGCAATTCAAAATATCTTTGATAGCCTTCAACATTATGGAATATATTTGTACCATAATTTGATGAGGAAGAATATTTCCTGCCATTTTCATTAGTTCTGAAATTATTTCATCTATTCCTCTCATCTTGGATAATTAACGAGAAATTACAGAGTTCACTGGATTTTGATTGTATTTTAAATAAAAGACATTGAAAAATGTGATTTCTAATTGATTCTTGGAAGAATTCTGCCAAAAATATTTCTAATCTTATGATGGGAGAATATTCTGTTAAGATTCTCATTAATTCTTCATTAATTCTATTGAAATTGATAACAATGATGACGATGAAGATGATGATGACAATCATTATGATAATGCAACACTGAGCTAAACGGTTATAATGAAAGTGGTGGGATGGCAGTGGTGGTGGTGGTGGCGGCGGCTCTGGTGGTGGTGGTGGTGGTGGTGGTGGTGGTGGTGCTGCTGCTGCTGCTGCTGCCACCACCGCCGCCGCAACTGACGCCACCGCCACCGCCAACGATAACGACAATGATATATTTTTACTTAAAGGTTTTCCAATCATTTATCACAAAGAATGAGATACTACTGACAAGACATGCAGATATTCTAAAATAACAGAATACTTTCAGAGAATCACAGATTGACAAACATATATAGACATATTCTAGAATAACAGAGAGAATCATAGATTGACAAGATGTCCATACATTCTCGATTAACAATACTTTCCAAGAATTTTAACAGTTACAGACCCAGAATTGCTGTTTTCTGAGATTCTTGCAAACTTGTCTGTGAATGGAATAAAGTCCCACAGTTGATACATGATGATTTTGTATAAACAATGGAACTGAGATAAACATAATACATTCACTCTGTCACTTCATGGTCTCATACTTGAGTCCAGTGTGCAGCAACTTGGATCCTTCAGGTTGACCAAAGTCTTCTGACCGGAATTTGGTAGACAGAAAGTAACGTAGAAGTGAACCAATAAGAGAGGTGTGGCCATTCAATCTGCTAGAAATAGCAGCCAGATATACCTAAAATAACATCTAGCTATCTTTAAAATAGCCACATTTAATTATGTAGCCCTCTGTCTACATAAAAGATGAGACATCAGGGTTGGAATGTCTGCTGGATCAGAGGTGATGTGAGATTAAACAACAACAACAACAACGATATCAGCAAATATGAGCAAAATCAGCCAATCCACATGTATTTGCCACATAATTGATATCAGTCATTCAACAAAACAATGCTATATACCATGTAATAATATTAGCTAACATATAAGTCCTATGAGCTGACACATGTACAATTTATCATTTATTTGATATTAATTGATACTATTAAATTCAGCTCTTACATATTTAAAATCAAGTAGTATAGTTAATATTCACTTATACATTAAGCTAACATACAGTTCTTACTAGCTAACACTTATTTAGCACCTCTAGTATCACAAGTTAATGCAACACAAACCAAACACCTCGCAAACCCCAAAATTAAAATTTTGCTTGAACTAAATAATTAAGATTTAAGTTACATTTATTTGTTATGAGAGAAATTAAAATAACTGGGAATATATGATTTAATTCAGATTCCATGACTGATATGGGTATTAACAGAAAATCAGTAAGTAGAAAATATAGCTGAACAAATAAGTTTATGACTTTAGAAATATTCTTATTGCATGCACCTGTAGAGATGTATACATATACACATAGGCTCACTCATACATGCATATATATACATGCATATATATGCACATATATACACATATGCACACATAGACACCCACCCACACATATTAAAACTCAAGGCAGTAATAGTTTGAACAAAGAACCGAATTGTTAACCCCTTGTATGCACATGGCTAAGTATCCTTTATGCAAATACAAGCCTCCTTGAATTTTGTTCTGCTTCAGTAAAAAATGTTGGTTTTGAAATGTTTAATTAATAGGTTTTATTGATATATGTCCTAACAGAATGGAGGGAGCTGCACCAGGTGGTGATCATGGGTAGAGGAAGGGAGTGTTGGGAAGAAATGTCATTGGGGAGTTTTGACAAGGGAAAAATTGTGTGTGTGTGTGTGAGGACCTGGTCATAAAGGACATGCCAGCATGCCTTGCCACAATCTTACTTGTCTTAATGTCTTCTCGAGTACAGCAAATTGTCAGATGTTACTATCTCTTGTCATTTCCTCTGTGAGGCTCAACATATAAAGATCATTTCTCACCACTTTGCCCTACATCATTCTGGGTCTACCCCTTCTACACATTTCCTTCCACAGTTAGAGATTGGCATTTCTTTATGCAACTGTCCTTATCCATAAGCATCACATGACCATACTAACATAGTCTTCCCTCTTACACACTACATCTGATGCCACTTATACCTTATTTTTGTCATAAAATATTTTCACTCTCTTTTACTTGCATGCTGAAATCACACATCTAGTGGAGCATGTTGGCTTCATTTCTTTCAACCATTCACATCTCCTATGCAGTTACAGCCCATGTTTCACTGCCATGTCGTAATCTGTCCGTTCTCAGGCATCATACAAACTGCCTTTCATTCTCAGGGAGAAACCCTTTGTTACTAACAAATATAATAGCTCCCTGAACTTTGCCCAGCTGGTTCTTATTCTAGCAATTTCTCTTTCAGAGCAACTTCCACGACTTCTAATTTGATCACCTATGTAACAAAAACTATCTACTACCTCTAAGGCAGGGGTTCCCAAACTTTTTAGACCATCGGACCCTTCATGGAATCCTTGACCCCTCATCGACCCCCAGGTATGTACAAGAAAATAAATAAATAATAATGATAATTAAGTAGATGTGCATTATCGACCCCTTGAATAGTCCCATCGACCCCCACAGGTCGATATCGACAACAATGGAGACCCTTGCTCTAAGGTTTCTCTTGGACATATGAGGAAATTTATTTCTTGTACATTCTTAGTGTTTATTGTAGCAGCATGTCTGCCACATGCCAAGACTATTTTCTTTGTTAATCTTCCTGTGATTCCACTGCACCTCTTATATGTCCATAGATTGCACTGGGTATATTCTAATGAAATGTCTACCAACACCTTTTCTACATATCTCCGAAGAGATTAGTAATTTGTCTGTTTCTTGCTAACTAGTTTTAGCTAAATTAACTTTAAGGCCCTTAGATTCCAATTTTTGCTTCTATACCTGGCATTTTATCTCTAATAGAGATTCTATTATAAGAACAATATCATTGGCATAGAGGGGCTCCCAAGTGTAACTAGTCTTAAATTCCTCTGTTATAGCCTGGAGGACTATGATAAATAAAAGGGTCCTGAGAACCAAACCATCAACCATCTTTCCATGGTACCAGTTTATTTCCATGGACAGACTCTCTCCAATGCAGCATCTTGCCATTTTGCTGCATTTCTTTGTCATCATTTTCTTTGTAAGATTCAATATCCCAAAACCAGCTTTTACCACTCCTGCCTGTCCCTCAATCTCCAACTTCCACAGTTTTCTTCCGTTTGGATCTCCTGGTGTGTTGCCTTTTTACTTAAATGCCATCATTCATTCATAACTATTTCCCGTACCCTATTCTCGTAGGTGTCTCTCTTGCACACTACATTTGATCCCTCTTATACCTAAGGTTTCTATTAGTTTCTCTGTACCATGTTGCCCATGCTGTCAAACATTACAAATCCAATGGAACATGTTTGCTCTGTTTCTCTCCATCCTATGCACATACTCTGCATTTAGTTTTGACATCTCATTATTATGCAGCACTGTACTTCATACACATGCATCATACTGTCAGCCCTTAGCTCAAAGAGAGAATCTCTATTTTATCCAGTCCTGGAATTTGTACTTTGTTCTTATTCTAGCTGCTATGCTTTCAGAGCACTCTGCTCCTCTACTGATTAGGTCACCTAAGGAACTGAAGCTGTCAACTACGTTTTTACTTGTACCTATTAGCATTGAGTCATGGAGATCTGTAATAAACGATTTGCATAAAATCCTAGAAGTGCTGAAATTCTTCAAGAAAGAAGAAAACAAACAGAATTGCAACCACCATATACAGTTGATATGTGATACAGAAAAAAATTGTCAAACATTCCAAGGATTTTTGATTTGAGTTCCCTGGAATAAACATATGTACACAATTGCATTTACATACAGATACACATGAATAAAGAGCAGTGAAACACATTTGTGCACTAAAGTGACATGTACATTCATTGCAAGAATGCAAGTATATCCTCATATATAATTCATTCACATATTTACAAATTCCAGGAACTGTCTTGACACAAAGAAAAGAGCCTTATCTCCTTGTTAGTGACCAGCTTGAATGCTGTGAATCTAAAAGTAAAACAAAAACTTATAATAGTTATCCATAACTTTAAGCAGCTTTATCTATTAAGAAAGGCTATGAAAATGCCTTTACTTCACCATAACCCTGGTAAGAACTTGCAATTATTGCTGTAACTTAAAGTGTATTTCTTGGATCCAACACTCAACATTTCATAGTTTAAAGCTTGCTGTTATTCAGAGCCATTTTCTTTGAGAAAAACAAGATTTACTGTAAACCTCTTTAAAGGTTTCATAAATGAACTCTGTGACACAATATATCTTCTACAGCTTAAAATGACATTTTTTTAAAAGCTGTATAAAGTGCAGTCTATCTTAGCAGTGTTCCGCTATGCTATCTTTATAGAAACTTTCAGTTAATCTTCATATTGAAGACAACAAAACATATTTCCAGCTGGAATACCAAAGTCATAAACATCAGAAGTTAGGAAAATAGCAGCCTCTCTCTCTCTCTCTCTCTCTCTCATTCTTCTTCACATATCCTTGCTAAGTTTGCTTTCACTTCTAACTGACAATCTAACAGTATTTCTCAAGTTAAACCAGAAATTATCTTTTCCACATAAATATTGAAACATGCTTGTCATTTTAGCATTCAAACTGGCCGTTCCTGGCCTAAATATTCTATGTGTTTTATGTTCAAACCGGCCAAATCCAGCCTCTTGCACCTACACTACAATGTTATTCTAAAAATAAACAATCATATCATCAAAGGTACAAGATAATGCATGATTAATTCAAAGCAACGTGGATAAATAAGCATAACATTTGACAATGCGCTGAATGTTAAAGAGTTAAGCTGATCACTATTTATTAATTTCCCAATTTCTTGATGATTGAATACTTGCTATTAATTGTATTGTTTGGGAGATAATAGTGGTAGATCTGCATATCACACCCTTTATATTGCAATGAACTAATGAGAATGCTCTTATG
The DNA here is from genome assembly GCF_001194135.2 of Octopus bimaculoides. Classification (NCBI taxonomy): domain Eukaryota; kingdom Metazoa; phylum Mollusca; class Cephalopoda; order Octopoda; family Octopodidae; genus Octopus; species Octopus bimaculoides. The sequence continues at coordinate 31,106,567 of NC_068999.1, read as the reverse complement.
TTGACAGTTGATCTGCTGTAGACAACAGTAAAGTTTCCTTCAATAAACTATGTCTGATTAGAAACAGGATAGTCACATCTGGAACATCATAAGTCTTTTAGATCTTGACTTATATCATAGGAGTTTAGAAATCTTGAGGGACAGGAAATAATTAATTTTCTTTTTTAATCTCAAAATTTTGGTTTTAATCATAAAACTCAAAGTAGAGGAGGCTATAAATAATGGCCTGTAAATATTGGTCTAAAAAAACCTTTATGGATGGCAGCCTTCGACTTTTCCTATCCAAAAAAGATCTTTTAAGCCAATATTTACAGTCTGTTATTCATAGCTTTGTCTACTTTGAGTTCTACAGCTAAAAAAAAAAAAAAACAGTTGTGGTATTTAAACTTGTTTCAGTATTTTAATACCAGGTCCCTACTCCTGATTTATTGCTTCACTTTATTCCATTTCGATATCTTTAAGTTATTGCAATATAAACATATTCTTTTCTCATGCTTGTCTTTTACCCGCAGAGGAAACAACTGTTTGATTTTATTTTCATAGCATGCCATTTTAGAGGTCTTATATCTTGTAGAAAAATATTTCATTATTTGAAGTTGACATTTTGAGAAATGTACATCTACCTGAAATTGTTCCTGATAGTTTTCCCACCACTCTCTCTCTCTCTCTCTCTTTCTCTCTCTCTCTCTCTCTCTCTCTCTCTCTCTCTCTCTCTCTCTCTCTCTCTCTCTCTCTCTCTCTCGTTCCCTCTTCTTCTCTCTCTCACTCTCTCACTCTCTTTCTCTCACTTTCTCTCTAGCTGAGTAACCACGTGCCTCCTCTATAGCAAGATACCTGTTTTTGCCTCTCTGTCTCTCTGTCATACTCTAATCTTTTATCATCTGACACAAGATCCCCTCCTCCAATCCCCCCCCTCCTCTTCCAAAATTTCTTGTCTTGCAAGCTACTTGGTGTCCCTGCCAGTGCTGGTGCCATGTTAAAAGTATCCAGTCCACAGTGTGAAGTGGTTGGCATTTGGAAGGGCATCCAACTGTAAAAAACCATGCCAAATTGACTTTGCCTGTACTGAGTCTACTTTGCAGGGTGGTTGGTGTTAGGAAGGGCATCCAGCTATATAAACCCTGCCAAAATAGACACAGCAGCCTGGGGTAGTTTTCTACCTGGTCAGCTCCTATCAAATTGTCCAAACAATGACAGCATAGATGGCAAAAGTTAAATGATAATAATAATGTTGATGATAATGATAATGATGAGTTCCATCCATTTTTACATCCTTTCCATTGTAATTCCTTCATCCACTTTTTCCTTCCAGTTTTACATCCATTTTTCCAAGTAAATATGGGTTAAATGAGTATGTTATTGAGGCATTATTTTACAGTTGGAAAGCGGCGAGCTAGCAGAAACATTAGCATGCCGGATGAAATGCTTAGTGGTATTTCGTCTGTTCTGAGTTCAAATTCCACCAAAGTCGACTTACCTTTCATCCTTTCAGGGTCGATAAATTAAGTACCAGTTGCTAATCGACTGGCCCCCTCCCCCAAAATTTCAGGCCTTGTGCCTAGAGTAGAAAAGATTATTTTATAGCTGGATACCTTCCCTTTCATTAAACTTTACCTGTTTTTCAACTAAGGGATCTCTTATTCCACACATTTTCAAAGATGCAAAGCCAGCAGAGGAAATAGAAGAAATAACAGCAACAGCATCTTCATTGTCGCTATTTTCAGAGAAGCACAAATAAAAGCAAATTCCACCCACACACATACAAGCACACACTTGCATACTTTCAGACATATGTATATTTGTATATGCATATATGTGCATGTCTATGTATCATGTAGTTGCTTCCCAACCACATGGTTCCAGGTTCAGTGCAGAATCACGTGGTTGAACATATTGATTTTAGGGCATTTAAGGTGAATCTTTGATGTATAAACATGGAACTTACTTTGTGTTTTCAGTACGTATTGAAGTTTCATATTTATACATTTCGTAACGACCTTACTGACAAGCTACAGATGATTAGTTAATCAATTAATTATCTTATTAGTTGATTTATTTGGTCATTAATAATGAAACTCATGGGTATAAGGTTAACTAAAATGTTTATTCACTCAAATGTTTTGCTCACATACAAACAACGTGTTTTAATATAAGAATGTTCTTTTGTGGTTTTAGGCTTTGACTGCCATTTTTAGCAAATAAGAAATCCATATGGTGGTTTTCTCTCCATATATATTTCATACACTATTATATTTAAAAGCATTTTTGTCTTCTTACTATTTTTTAGCAAACTACTGATATAAATTATTTAATAATTTTTACCCCTGTATTTATAGTTATATATATATATATATCTAAGACAGCATGTTCTTTGTCTATCTCCTTAACTTCTTGGAGATTTTAGGTATAATTATACTAATGTGTCCATCTGTTCTAATTTAATTAAATTCTATGTCTTTGTGCAGCTGAGGATTGCTCTGCATTTTAAATTGATGTAATGATTGCATTGTTCAATTAAATGAAGTTACATGAAATGATCGTACTGCATTACCTCTGGATATCCTTGTTACTTATTTTGATATATATAT
>NC_068999.1:31101044-31103391 GCF_001194135.2 Octopus bimaculoides | reverse complement strand
ATATATATATATATATATATATATATATATATATATATATATATATACTAGCAGAAATACCTGGTGTTGCCCGGGTTAAAGAAAATAATGAAATTTAAAAATGCTGTCTAGATTGCACAGGTCTCAACTGCTAGTAGCTGAGATACCAATTTTCTACATAACTTTGCAACCCATGCCAGCATGGAATATAGATGTTAAATGAAATGTGAAAAGAAAGTTTTCAACTCATATATACATGAAATAAATATATGTTTGTCTAACTTATTTCGTAACCAAAAAACAGGTACAGATTATAAGTAATGAAATGCTGTGCATAGGCTACACACACACACACACACACAAACAGACAATGAATATATCACGTTATTGTTTCACTTTTATACACACAGATATACATTCACGCATGTCAGTCAAAAAGTGAAAGTGTAAGAGCAATACTTTAACACTCAATGGTTTTACACTTCTATATATGACATGGACCTACTATGCATGTAAGTGCTTCTTCATATACTGTGTTTTCTGTCTTGCCATGTTTATCACTGAGAATGTAGAGGTTCTTTTCATCTCCAACTCTAGAACATCCAACATACAGATGACCACGTGAGAAGCAAGGTTGAAGGAGGTTAAGTCCCACCACCTTTAGAGATTGACCTTGTACTTTGTTGATAAACATTGCAAAGCTGAGTTTAACAGGAAACTGTAGTCTCTTGAAATGTAAGGGGAGATCATTTGAGATGGGAGATACCCTTGGAATGAATACATTCTTACTCATCATATTGCCTGTAATTATTGTTGCTTCCGACACATGAGGCATGGCTGTTTTAACAACTAATCTTGGTCCATTGCAGAGTCTGAGTGCATCGAGGTTTCTTAATAGCATTATCAGAGCATCTGTTTTCATGATCAGAATGTTTGGTGAAAATCCTAGTGGGCAAAGTGAATTGAGGAACTCAACTGGGTAATGCATTGCCTGTTCTTGATCAGGGACAGAATCAATTGATCTGTATGAACATTCAGGTCCTGGAAACTGAGACAACAAATTTAGATTCAGCTTGTCTACAGCATTATTCCTTGGTGCCAGAATTGTTCTTTCACAAAGCCACTTGTGACTTTTATAGTTTGTGGCTATGTTTGGAAACACCTTGCTTTTTAGGGAGGCTGTCATATTGCCACATGGGAGGTGGTGCAGACTATCTTCTGGAACTTGTGGATCATTGTGGAAGTTTTCCATTTTCAATGTCAAGTAAGTTGTTGGAGATCTGTGCAGCTAATGAGTCACCATGAATGTGAACCCTCATGTTGGTTGCCAGAGGAAGCTGCTTGACATGTTTCCAGATATATGAGGACTTGATGCAAGCTCTCAGCTCATCTGCCCTTGTTCCTCTGGGAATGACAGGCAGCGTTTTCCTGAAGCCACCAGCCATGAGGAGGGTGACACCACCCATGATCTTCTTATTGTTTCTCAAGTGTTGTAGTGTTGTATCAAGTGCTTCAAAAGCTGCCTTATGGGACATTGTTGCCTCATCCCAAACAATGAGTTTGGCATCTGTAAGGAGCTTTCTTATCGCTGTATTCTTGGATACGTTGCATAAAGGAGATTCATTTTGGATGAGGTTCAGAGGCAGCTTGAATGTTGAATGAGCTGTTCTTCCACCTGTTAGGAGTGTGGCTTTTGTCAGTAAATTTGGAAATTACTTAATCAGTAATTGTGAACTTCTTTCTGACAGTAATTTGTTGTTGTTTGTTTATAAATAGTGACTGAAAACTTCAACTTAAAGTGAAAACAATAACATGGAAGTTAAACAATGGTGTATGAAAATTGAAAGTGAAAAAAATAGCGTCTGAAAAATGAAAGTGAAAACTAGAGATATAGATAGAGAGATATGTTACAGAGAGATAGAGATAGATAGAGAGAGATGGATAGAGGGATATACATAAAGAGATATGTTATATCACTGACACTAGAAAACCTGAAGTAAATATTTTAAAAACTTTGAAGGATGTGAATGCAAGATAAAAAGCAATATTTTTTATTTTTAATAATTGTTAATAAAAAAATCAAATGAACAGCCTTTTATTTGTCAGAGGGCAAATTATTCATGCATTATAAGTATGAAAGCAATTGGTGAAGCCGTTGTTATTTACACCACCTGTCCTCGTCTGTTGTTGTTTTTTCGTACATTCTCCCAATCGCTGTATATTTATGTTGGAGAAGCAACTCAATGCTAATCCCTGTATATTTATGATGATAAATGGTTTTACCGATAAAGGTTTTTTTCATACTGAACTACTTGGCAAAATTGTTAATTATTAATTCTATTATTAATTGACGATTCCCTGCCCTTAT
>NC_068999.1:31099165-31100178 GCF_001194135.2 Octopus bimaculoides | reverse complement strand
GGCGACACGTAAACGCACCCACTACACTCTCTGAGTGGTTGGCGTTAGGAAGGGCATCCAGCTGTAGAAACTCTGCCAAATTAGATTGGAGCCTGGTGTAGCCATCCGGTTGCACCAGTCCTCAGTCAAATCGTCCAACCCATGCTAGCATGGAAAGCGGACGTTAAACGATGATGATGATGATGATGATATATATATATATATTGTTATACATACATATATATATATATATATATATATATATATGTGTGTGTGTGTGTGCCTTTGTGTCTGCTTGTCCACTCATCACTGCTTGACAACCAGTGTTGGTGACTTTACATACCAGTAACTTAGCGGTTCAGCAAAATAGATCGATGAAATAAGTACTAAGCTTAAAAAAACAAGTCTTGGGGTCGATTTCTTTGACTAAAACCCTTGCAGGTGGTGCTCCAGCATGACTGCACTCAAATGACTGAGACAAGTAAAAGAATAAAGGAATGTATTCTCTTATTCTTTTACTTGTTTCAGTTATTTGACTGTGACCACTCTGGGGCACCACCTTTAAGGATTTTAGTTGAATGAATTGATCCCAGTACTTTTTTTATATATATTTATTGGTCTCTTTGCTGAACTGCTAAGCTACTGGGACATAAACACACCAGCTCTGGTTGTCAAGTGGTGGTTGGAGACAAACATAGATACACACACACACACACACACACACGATGGGTTTCTTTCAGTTTCCATCTACCAAATCCACTCAAAAGGCTTTGGTTGGCACAAGAAAGTTGTTGATAGTGGCTTCAATGTTTCAGCCACCTAAACCATTGTAGGACTGGTAGTCTGATGATGATTTAGCTGGTTGAAACTTCAAAGTCACTGTCAACAACATTCTTATATAAGAATAATGAATTTGTACTCTACAAAAGTATAGAATAAGGTTAATGTAAAATTGTTTTTATTATAACTGAATATAAAATTGAACATTAACATATATGTATGCACACACACACACACATGTATATATATATATA
>NC_068999.1:31097156-31098620 GCF_001194135.2 Octopus bimaculoides | reverse complement strand
TCGGAAGAATTAGTAAAAATATTTTAGACAAGATAATACCAATCGTCAAAGAGAAACTACATGCAAATCTATGGTACCACACCGGGGAGGTCATTGCATGGTTCCACACCTTGGAGAACAAAAACTCATTCTCGTTCCTCCAATTCGATATCAACAATTATTACTCCTCTATATCTCCTAAACTTTTAAATAAGGCCATTCTTTTCGCCAGGAATCTTACGAGCATAACCCCTTTAGAAATTAACATTATAATCAACGCTCGCAAAACTCTTATAGCTTTCGAGAACAAGCTCTTGTGCCGAGCTAATCAACATACTAATAGCTCTAACAAATTATTTGATGTAACCATGGGATCGTCCGATTCCGCTCAGGCCACGGATTTAGTTGGATTGTACATACTCCACAAATTAAAATCACACTTCCCTAACGTCCATGGTGGTCTGTATAGGGACGACGCTTTACTTATTACCAAGGCTACTAATAAATCTTCCATTGAGAGGACAAAAAAGGATCTACACAAATTCTTCTCAAGTATGAATCTATCAAAAACTTTCGAAAACGCATATAAAACGGCTAACTTCTTGGACGTCTCTCTGAACCGATCTAACTCGCAACACTCCCCCTATCACAAACGCAACCAGTACCTAAAATACCTCAATATTCGCTCTAATCATCACAGATCTACTTTCGATAACATAATCATGGGTATCTCAACCCGCATATCTGATCTATCCTCTTCCGAAGAAATCTTTAACAATCACGCTCCATACTACAATCAAGCACTAGCGGCTAGTGGTTTCTCCCAGCAAATAAAATACATCCATAACACCAGAGTTAAACAATTTATATCCCAAATCGCACCCCAAGGACATAACATTAATCACAACCACAACCAACCACCCACATATTCAAACAGACCCCACAAACACACTTATAACACTAGGGCTAAATCTAAGATGTATAAAACAGTTAGCCGCACCAAAAATGTGGACAACTGCCCTCCACCTAAATACCTCGATTACAACATGCACAGAACCCCCCAAAAAAGCGGTGGCCGCTCCATCCTGTGGTACACCCCCCATTCTCACTTAACACTAGGAACTTAGCCAAATCTTTCTTTAAAATACTAGATTCTAACTTCCCACGACAACACAAATACCACTCTATTTTCAACAGATCCACTTTAAAATTATCGTATTCTACCACCCCTAACTTCGAATCTATTATAGCAACTTCTAATAAACATAAACTTTCGCTATATTACCAAAACCTACGCAACCATAACTACGCTAGCGCCAGCACCCGACACACACATACACCCAACACGGGCATTAATATACGTTCTTCTAGCAATAACGCCCGTACACTCGAACAACCCATTAATATCCTAGATAATAACAACACCAATAATAACAATGATAGGACAAATAGCCATAACAATAATTCCATTGATCTAAATTCTTA
>NC_068999.1:31095651-31097146 GCF_001194135.2 Octopus bimaculoides | reverse complement strand
CCATTAATATCCTAGATAATAACAACACCAATAATAACAATGATAGGACAAATAGCCATAACAATAATTCCATTGATCTAAATTCTTACACATCCCCCAATAACGTATCCTCCAATAGTAATAACTCACCCACCAACAGACGCAACCCTCAAGCCTCCTATACTTGTAACTGTCGCTCCGGGACTATCTGCCCGCTTCAAACACAGTGCGTAAAATACAACGTAATATATAAATGCACCGTGAGAAATCTATTACATAACTCTACTGCTACATACATAGGTGCTACTAAAAACTTCAAACATCGCTATGCAGCCCACTTGCACTCTTTTAGATACGACAAACACAGTAAATCTACAACATTAGCCAATCACATTCATCACCTCAAAAGCACAAATACCCAATATACTTTAAAATGGTCTATATTAGATTCTGGAACTCCACACCAGGGTCAGCGCTCCAACTGCAAGCTTTGCCTAAAGGAGGCGTTCCATATTTTAAAATACAATTCTCCCACTCTACTTAATCGATATAATGAAGCATTTAGCAACTGCAATCACCGCTCTTTCCATACATTTAAATTTTATCACAAGCAAAAATGCACAGACGATCACGCAACATAATCGCACGGCTCCCCATAGGCAACCTATTCGACCTGGCAACAACATCCATCTTTTACCATCTTTTGAATAGACTTATTTCTTGTTCGATCCTATCACCACTATATATATATTCCCAAAATCTACTTCCTCTACACTCTACTTGACAATAACACCACCACCACATACAGGCTTTGGTTACTTTAAATCCCAATTCCACCGTCTATAAATAGGTTTAGCTATCTTTTAGAATATGATACTACTAACTACCTATCCCAATCCTCTCTCCCTTTATTACTGTTCTTGGCTTGTCACCCATAACCCCACCACCTTTATACTGCCTCTGCGCATTCCTTCCTCCTCACTAAACTATTTAACCTCATCCCCCTCCCTCATTCCCTCACTATACTCATCCTCTCTATCCAGTCAGATCAACTGACCATAAAAATATACCACTACCATTCGACACCTGAATCTTTCCTCTATCCCCTTCCCACTCTGTCTTCAAGACTTGACCTACTTACCCTAAGCACTCTTCTCACTTGACTTGGGCTTCCTTCAAGTGCACACAAGCAAAATACCTCGGACACAATATGGCATATATTCACCTCTGCTATCTCAGCCTTTGCTGCAGCAACTATTTCCGGATTATACCAACAAGGATTACTTTACACGGATACTTACTACTGGAATGAAACTACACTCCAAGTACTGTTCTCTCTTTCTTTCTTTTTTCAGCACATCACACTCACTATCACTTCATACTAAAACTCTCCGCCTATGGATATAATAATCGATTCCTTTACTATTTCTGTCTCCGATGAAGGGAAGTACTGGATCTTCCCAGAAACAGCTGTAAGACTCTATCCATAAAATATATTTCCAACCTTACCATTGCT
>NC_068999.1:31073733-31095281 GCF_001194135.2 Octopus bimaculoides | reverse complement strand
ATATATGTATATATATGTATATATATGTATGTGTATTTGTGTGTCTGTGCTTGTACCCCCACCATCACTTGACAACTAATGTTGGTGTGTTTACGTCCCTGTAACTTAGTGGTTCAGCAAAAGCAAATGATAGAATAAGTACTAGGATTACAAAGAATAAGTCCTGGGGTTGATTTGTTTGACGACAGGTCGTGCTCCAGCATGGCCGCAGTCAAATGACTGAAACAGATAAAAGACTAAAATAATGAAAGAATCATCATCGTCGTTTAACATCCGCTTTCCATGCTGACATTGGTTGGACGGTTTGACTAAGGACTGGCAAACCAGAAGGCTGTACCAGGCTCTAATCTGATCTGGCAAAGTTTCTATAGCTGGATGCCCTTCCTAACATCAACCACTCTGAGAGTGCAGTGGGTGCTTTTTACATGCCACTGGGTCAGGAGCCAGTCAAGTGGTACTAACAATGACCACAACAATGACTTCACTTGACTCAACAGGTCTTCACAAGCACAGTTTATTATCTAATGATTGAAAGGTATTCTTAAATGGGCCAGTTATGCTGCATTGGCATAGGCCACAGTTATGGTCACACTTGTCTTGCCGGGTCTTCTCAAGCACATCATATCCCCAAAGGTCTCAGTTACTTGTCATCGCCTCAGTGAGGCCCAATGTTCAAAGGTCATGCTTTGCCACCTCATCCCAGGTTTTCCTGGGTCTGGCTCTTCCACAAGTTCCCTCTACTGATAGGATGGGACACTTTATCGCACAGCTGTCCTCATCCATATACAACACTTGACCATACGAGCACAGTCGTCTCTCTTGCAAACCACATCTGATGCTTCTTATGTACATCTTTTCTTTCTGTTACATATGCATGTTGACGTTACACATCCACTGAAGCATATTAGCTTTATTTCTTGCAAGCTTACGCATGTCTTCAGCAGTCACAGCCCTTGTTTCACTGCCATGTAGCATGGCTGTTCGCACACATGCATCATACAGTCTACCTTTTACTCTGTGTGAGAGGCCCTTTGTCACCAGCAGAGGCAGGAGCTCTCTGAACTTTGCCAAGCTATTCTTATTCTAGTCACTACACTCTCAGAGCATCCAACCACGCTACTGACGTGGTCACTTAGGTAACAGAAGCTATCAAATACTTGTAGTTTTTCCCCCTGGCATGTGACAAAAGCATTTGCCACACACAAAAACTATCATCCTATTTAGCTTTACTTTGATATTGCTGCACCTCTTATATGTCTATTGGTTACACCAGGTACATCTTATGGAATTTCTACCCACACCTTTTCTACAGATCGAGCAGGGCCATCTACCTGAAGAGATTTGTGATTTGTCTGCCTTTTTACTCATTAAGACTTTGGTTTTTACTAAATTGACTCTAAGGCCCTACGATTCTAGACCTTACTTCCACATCTGAAACTTCTCCTCTAGTTCTGATAGTGACTCAGCTATAAGAGCAAGGTCATCAGTATAGAGAAGCTCCCAGGGGGATCCTCTCTCGAATTCCTCTGTTATTGCCTGGAGGTCTATGATGAATAAGAGAGGGCTAAGGACTGATCCTTGGTGAACCCAACCCCTACCTGGAATTCTTCACTATACTCGTTGCCAAACCTCACCTTACTGACAGCATCCCTGTACATGGTACATGGCTTGTACAGCTCTCACTGACCACTTATCTATCCCTTGTTTCTGCATTGACCACCAAATAAGGGATCGGGGAACTCTGTCAAAGGTTTTCTCCATGTCAACGAAAGCCAGGTACAGAGGTTTATCTCTGGCTAGGTATTTCTCCCACAGCTGTTTTACCAGAAATATAGCATCATTGGTGCTTTTCCCTGGAACAAACCCAAACTGGATCCTGTCTAAACTAACTCTCTCCTTAATTAGTTGGGCTATGACCCTCTATGTGACTTTCATTACCTGATCCAACAAGTTGATACCTCTGTAATTATTCATATCTAATGCATCACCTTTGTAGCAATTGGCTATCATGCTGCTACACCATTCATTGGGCATGACTCCTGCATATATCACCTGATCGACTATATGGGTGACTAGACTATAGCTGACACCACCAGATATTTTAAGCATCTCTGCGGTGTTTCCTGATGGGCTGGATGCTTTCTCTGTCTTCATACCCTAAATTGCTTTTTCTACCAAGGCACTGTCCATTCAGATAGCAGGTACTTTTGTTGGATTGACATTCGGTAGTCTCTCCTTCTCCCATTCATTCTCCACGTTCAGCAGTCTTTCATAATAGCATCTCCAAGCCTTTCTCTTTGCAACCTCATTAAATGCAAGTGAGCCATCATCCATGCGGACACATTTCTCTCCTATGACATCATGATTCTCTCTCAAACACTGTCTTGCAACACAAAGCACTTCAAGTCTTTGATCCTCATGACACAGAACATTGGCAATTTTTTTTCTTATCTGCTTTCCAAGAATATATATATATATATATGTATATATATAACAAGTGTTGCAGAAATATTTACCTATCATATTTTTGTAATTACTCATAATACATACAAGAGAGGGCAATTAAACTTCCTAAACTATAAGAATTATATTTTACCTACCAAATACACAAATCAGATTTCAAAGTGACTGCCTCTTGCTTTGATCATGGCCTGCAAGCGAGTGGTTACTGAACTGCAATAGCACCACTTCTTTGTCAAATTTACTCCACACAAGTAAGAATCACTTTTTTCAGATCCACTATGTTTGAATATGAGATAGCTGAGACATCACTCTCTAAGATAGACCAATCAGAAAACTTCCTTGGGTTGATATGTGGGCTTGAGAGAGGTCAAATCTTCTTGTCTAAAAAACTGCAAAAATGCTCTCTGCACCATTTTTTGGGTAACATTCAAGGTGTAGGCTGGGCCACTGTCCTGAGTGAAGACAGACCTGTTTCCAAATGCTTCATTCAACCAAGGCAACATGTTTTCTTTCAACATTTTGGCACAGACTGAACAATTCACATTAACACCCAATTAAATGAAAATCAAAGGAGTCTTAGATCCATCAGATGCCATGGCATCCTACACCATAACCCCAGCTGATTTCTGACAATGACAATGGGCTTGTCCCCCTTTAGGCAAGTCCTGAACATCAGCAGTATACAGCTTGTCATTCTGTTTGTTTGTAACAGCCTCCACAGTGAAGGTCTCATTATTCCAAATGAATACTTTGATTGTAGAGCTGTTCAGTTCTGCTAACATCTTTTTCCACCGGTCGAGCTGTTCTTTCTTCAAAGCTGCTGAAATTACTTGCCTGGGTTGCTTTTTGTATACCTTTAGTCTGAGATCCTCTTTAGCAATCCTGTGCATTGAATCTTTTGAAATATTAAGCTCTCTTGACATTTTTCACAATATTCAATGAAGATTCGTGTGAACTCGCTTTCTGACAGTAACAACCATAGGTTTGGTGCAAACAATTCTTTTATGCCCTGGAATTGGTTTGCTTGATGCCATGCCAGATTGATTGCAATGTTTCTTATAATATACATTGAGCTGTTTTTCAATATTATTGTTAGATTTTCCTGCTGATTTTAATGTAGCAATTTGATCACTTTTAACTTGAGACACCATATTTCTTGACAAAATTATTATAGACAAACAAAACTAGAAACACTTGAAGCTGAAACATCACTGTACAATCAAAAATATAATTGCTTTATCCAATAATTTTCAAGAATTTTTTCATCATCAATAAATCTTTCTGGGAAACCCAGTATATATAAATATATATAAATGAAGTGTAAGGAAAGGAAAAATTGTAGGTGTAGACAAACTTTAATTCACAATCCAAATTGGATAGAGAACCAATATACATTCTACAAATTGTTTCAGAGTCTCATTAGCTCCAAAGACAAAAACGAAAAACTCTTCATGAAATAAAAATTAGATTCTTTGTCAGGAATTACATACTGCTATGAATAATTATGACCAACAAAAATATAAAGACCTTTCATAGCCCAGATGGGAATGAACAAATAATAATAGAATGAAAAGATAACAAGAACGTCAGATATTCAAAACCAGAAAAATATATATGAAAAACCACTTGGATGTTTGATATCCCTTTGAAGGATTTCGGTCCTCATCTTTTTTATATGTGTGTGTGTGTGTGTGTGTGTGTGTGTCTATATCTATATCTAGATCTATCTATCTATCTGTCTATCTATCTATCTATCTATCTATCTATCTATCTATCTATCTATCTCTCTCTCTCTCTCTCTATATATATATATATATATATATATATATATATGTATGTATGTATGTATATATGTATGTATATATGTATGTATGTATGTATATGTGAAGGCACATGGCTCAGTGGTTAGAGCGTCGAGCTTACGATCATGAGGCTGTGAGTTTGAATCAACAAGATACTTTATTTCACATTGCTCCAGTTCACTCAGCTGTAGAAATGAGTTGCGACGTTACAGGTGCCAAGCTGTATCGGCCTTTGCCTTCCCCTTGGATAACACTGGTGGCATGGAGTGGGGAGGCCGGTATGCATGGGCAACTGCTAGTCTTCCATAAACAACCTTGCCCGGACTTGTGCCTAGGAGGGTAACTTTCTAGGTGCAATCCCATGGTCAGTCAGCATATATATGACAGGACAATTCACATGAAGGACAAGTCTAATCAGAAACTCTCAATAAAATATGTAAAACAGGCAGCCAATGGCACCTTCTCCAAGGAGACAGTACCAGAGAGTAGAGTGCTATTTATGGTTGCTCTCTCAGATATGCCATCAGTTATGCAGACAGTTACACTAAATAAGTTGATGACATAAAAGTAGTACAAGCAAACCTTCCAATACTATTCTTCTACAGAAAGATCTTGATGGTATATATAAATGGGCAGAAGAAACAACATGCAATGTAATACAAGTAAATCCCAAGCCCTCTGCTATCAGCTATCTTGTGTCAACATGTTCCAGCAAAGTTTCTTTGGATTAAGAGGAGCAGCAATCGCAGAGTCAAGTACAGTGCATGATCTAGGGATTGATATGAGCAATAACTCTTTGTTTCATGTATATACCACCAAGATGGTGGCAATGTGCAGGTGAATAGTTGGATGAATTCTGAGAACATTCAGAACAAGAGACGTACAAACTATGCTGGTTCTATGAAGGGCTTTTTTATTGAGCCATCTGGACTACTACTCTCAACTGTAGTCACCCCACAGTATCAAATTAATAGTAGAACTTGAGGTAGTTCAGTGGCGCTACACCAAGAAGATTGCATCAATGGAACAGCTAAGCTAGTGGGAGAGACCAAAAAAGCTACAGCTCTACTCCCTGGAGTGAAGATGGGAAAGGTATGCAGTGATATATATATGGAAGATCCTGGAAGGGTTGGCACCAAACTTTGGCATCAAGAGCTATGCACACCCTCAAACTGGACAGCTCTGCCTAGAGTGAAGACCATGATTCAAGGGCCCAACAACTTTGCCTTGCCAAAATATCTGAGGGATCTTCATGAAATAGGGGTAGATGTTTTCAAGAAACAACTGATCTCTTGCTGTCAAAGGTCCTTGATAAACCTATATCGCAGCAAGAAACTCAAAAGAGGGCAGCAATGTTGAACTCCCTCCTTCACCAAAAGCTAATCTCATAAGTATAGCAACTGAAAAGGTGATTACACTTGTGGTGTTCCAGCATGGCGACAGCCTTTGGGCTGAGACATATTACAGAAATAAAAGAAAAAAAAAAGAGTCAGCAGAGATGAAAAACATCAAAATTCATCTCTCCTCACAATACAAATGTATCTTGACTATTTTTACAATTCCAGGCCATCACAAGTTTTTTCTGATTCTAATTTTCCTTTTCTTTCAGAAACACTATGAAGCAAAGTTTAGTTGTCATTGAACTGCTAAACAACATGAAGAAAGTTCAATAAAACACAACCACCTGAAGAAGGGAACTGCTGAACTGTGAAAACACATACTTTACAAAAGGTTCAAATTTATTTTTAACCCCTCAATGTTTTTTTTCCAAGTATATAAAGTAATAAAAATGGAATCTCACACAAGTGTTCTCTAACAGGTTCCATAAATTAAGCAAATGAAATCAAGAGCAGTGTTGCATGATTTCAATATCGAGTCAGCATAAAAGATTAATAATGAAACACTCCCACATAACATCGTTTCTCAATCAAATTTTATATTTGAATTTATTTAATGACTAACAGGTTTCTTATACAGATTTACATTATTTTTCATTATATTCTGTGAAAATGGGGAGAAGTATTCTAATGTGTTTTAAAACATAAATCATTCACACTTAATGAACCATGAATTGAGTAAGAAACCAACAACAGGAATGCATATTATGGAGTTATTTTAGCAGTATCATGATAGAGTCAAAATCAATGCTGCTTTGCCTGTATGTCCCAATATTTACAACTGGATCTATTAAACTTATTGATCTGTTCTTTCCCATGTCTCATCTTCATTTAGTAGCATTCAAGAATTACATCTTTAATTAATTTTAAGATGGCCCAAAGCACTTGATTAGGGCACCAATTAGATCACTTCTTCTTAACTGCTGTGAAAGAATATTTGTTAAATGTGGTTCATGCTAAATTACTTCTCTGTCTATATCGGTTGACCCCCACTCCTACCCATTCTCTGATACAGGAAGATTTCCTATTCTAGATGTCAGCCATAATTATGAATCAGTGAGCAATTCCTAAGCGTTCAACTGATGGAATTAACTGATGTTCTGGCCCTTATCGCTGGTGTTGTTGGAGCTGTTATCAGTGCTATCAGGGTGGGGGATACTGTCACTGTTGTTATTGATATCATTGACAGTCGTAGTGCTGCTATTTCAGTTCGGGGGGGGGGGGATGCTGCTGTTGCTGTCGTCACTGCTGTTGTCGCTGGCGGTGGTGCTACAGCTATTTCTGTTTGGGTTGGTGCTGTCATTCCTGCTACAGGGGTAGTCATTGGGAAAGCTGCTGCTGTTTCTGCTGCTACTGGGGTTGAGGGCCATAACACCACCAACAGCAGCACTGATGATGTCCCCTATGCCAGTATTAATGGTACCAATATCAGCACCAACACCAGCTTTAGTGATGCCATCACCAACAGCAGCAACACCAGCACCAACAACAGCAGTGTCAGTGTCAGTATTGCCAACAGCCACAGATGGAGATACATCGGATGTTCAGGTAACCTGTTCAAGTAGCATCTCTCCAACCACAGATCTTCTTTTAGGATCCTGGAAAGGAGATTATATATATGTATATACAGAGAGAGAGAGAGAGAGAGAGAGAGAGAGAGAGAGAGAGAGAGAGAGAGAAAACTAAGTTATTTCATTCCACATGTGTAGAAATATAGGAAAAAATAAAAGTTGAAAATGCACTGAGAAAAGTTAAAATATTTTTTTATTATATTAAAAGATACAAGTTTCACAGTTAACACTGATTACCAAAGATTTGAAATAGAAAGAAGTGGCTTATGTAACAACTGTCTTGTTTCTGACTAGTGTTTGAAGCTTGTCCTATTTTTATAGGGAATTCATGGCTCAAATTTTTTATAGGGAGTTCATTGCTCAAGCATGTCTAGATATTTTCAGTTAACTGAACCAGCCTTAACTTATGACACCAAACATTGTCACTTGATACTAACACACAGATGTAGAGAGGAACCTACTAAAATTTCTAAGATCAGTCATGTGACTATCCTCTACCAATCAAGTCCTATTAAAACATACTAATTTGAGCCATGAATTCCCTTTAAAAATAGAACAAGCTTCAAACACTAGTCAGAAGCAAGACAGTTGCAATATAAGCCATGTCTTTCTAGTTCAACTATTTGAAAATCAGTGTAAACTGTGAAACCAGTCAAATCTTTAAATATAATAGAAAAAATATTTTAACTATTCTCAGTGCATTTTCAACTTCTATTTTTCGTATATACATAGAGTGAGAGTGTATGAGGGAGAGAGAGGTCAGGTAAAATTGTATCTAATGACATAATGTAATAGGTATATAAAATAAGTACTGCAAATTGAATTATGACTGAAACAAAGTGGTGTTGCTGTAGCCAAGCAATGAACGGCTATAAGTGGTTTATCATCGAGGAGGTACATTACATGAATAGAAATAACAAACATGCAAACAAATGGTATCAGAGTAGATAATGTAATTTATATATTTAAACATAATTGTAGAGCTGTTAGAATAGAGTGTCTCATAGAAATAAGGGAATTTCTATGAAACACTCTATTCTAACAACTTTTTTGTAACAGCTTGGCAATTATGTTTAAAACATATGAATTCCATGCTGTAAATTGATACTTGTTCTTTGCCTGTTCCGTTTTGCTTTCTACTATATATATATAATATATAGCATATATTTATATATATATATATATATATATATATATATATATATATATATATATATATATATATATGTACATATGAATGAATACGCATATGTGTGTGAATGTGTGCATGTGTGCATATGAATGTGTATGTGTGTGCATGCCCATGTACACATGTACACATTCACATCAATATACATATGCACGCAAAACTATATGAGTGCATCTGTACACCAACATTTAAAACAATATACTTTCACATGCTGTCCCCTCCTACTTCCCCCTACAACCTGACTGACTTCTAGTCTATTTCCTGTCCACCATGTGGTCAATTTCCTGTTCACCATGCAGTATTTTCCAACTGTTATCCATATAGCAACATCAAACTCCAACATCATGTGACCTTCCTTGACCAATTGCAGCCCACCTTACAGTAATAACAACCAACTTATGTCATTCATTTGAATTCAAAATGGCTGGTGACTAGCATTGCGCTTGAAACTCAAGAATACCAATGAATTTGAATCAAACTGTTTTGATCCATATATATATATATATATATATATATATATATATGTGTGTGTGTGTGTGTGTGTGTGTGTGAAAGCCTATGGGGATTACTTTATACAGTTTTTGAAGTGTAAAGGTGATTTTTAAAAAAATTGTTTTCTTTAAAAATGTTATGAAATCATTTATGAGGATGTTACTAACCTTTTTGGGAAGAAGTTTTTTTCTAGTGTGTGAGCACTTTTGTTAAATCTCTTCAAACACACATGCTCTTAAAGAGGAAGTTGTTATTTTTGCAGTAGTGGTAGTATCATTTCCGGTTTGTTTTCGGAATTTTGATTTTGGTCATAAATATTATGTTACCATTGTTTATTATATGGAGTGTTGGCTATTTTTGTTTAATTTTGGGTTTAGAATTCTTATATACTATTCTTCTTTTGCTTTTTGTAGTTGTACATTTTCATCGTTTATTTTGTAAAATGGGAATATTAAAAATTTTCCATTTGCATAGATATCTAGATGTTTACTGCATGGGACATGCCTAAGAGAGGAATCTCTAATTTGTTATTCATGCACATTTACACAGCTGGTCAGTTTCTTTCCTGTCTCCCCAATGTAATTTTGTGGGCATGTGATACAGTAGATGAGGTTTTTTGCCTTGCAATTCATGACTGCATTTACTTTTAATTCCTTCCCATTCTTGAGTCTTTTGGTAGCCCCTTGCTCAGTTAATTCACATATCCCACAACGGGGATCTCCACGGTTGGTTTGTATCGTTTCGTTTTCAAATGTCAATCTCACCTTTGTTAGGAGTCTCTTGAGGTCAGGTGATTGTCTTTGACTATTGATAATTTGTGATTTTTTAATTATTTGTTGGAGATTTAGTGACTGATCTAGAATTGGGAGGTATCGTTTGGCTGAGTGCAGGATGTTGTGGTTTCTAGGGTTGTGGGTGATTACGAACAGAATATTTGTACTTGTATTTTTTTTTTCATACCTAGCCTGAGTGTTTCTCCATAAGGTAGAGATTGGGATTTCTTTTGCTTTTGTTATGGCATACTGAATTAACTTGTTGGGATACTTTTGTTTCTAAAGGAATATATTAAGTTTTGCCAGTCGTTTCTCTCATCTAACAGTATCTGTGACTATTGAGCATATGCACTTTGCCAGATTAAATGGTATGTTCCTTTTTATATGGGAAGAGTGGCAAGATCTAAAGTCTAAATATTGGAGTGTGCCTGTGTTCTTGTAGTAGAGATCAGTTGTAAAATAAGTTAGTTACAACTGTCTTATTTTGCAACAATCAGACGCAATTTGAGATCAGTTGGTTTGGTAATCATTATATATGGAATATGGAAGTCTTTTAAGCTGTTGTTGATCTGTTTGGATTTATGGATTTTAGGAAGTCCATAAAAATTACTTGTTTTCACTTCAAAATTGGTGAGGTAATCCAACTCTTTTTTTGTTTTCGTTGGTAAATTTGCCAATTTTGCTCATAGCTCATTTATCAGTATTGCTATCTAGTTTTCTGTAGAATTGGTGGTCACTGAGTTTTTCTAAGACCATTTCCCTGTAATGAATCTTGTCCATTATTACAATGGCTCCTCCTTTGTCAGCTTCTTTAATGACTATAGATGAGTCTTCCTGTAGACATTGTAATGCTTTTTGTTCCACATTTAATTTTGCTGGAATGTTTGAGTTAGCAGACCTTTTCAGGCATATCATATATTCCTCCAAGTGTTTGTTTCTGATTATCGGAGGTTTAAAACTTGTTTTGTTCTGCACAAATGATGAATCATTGTTGTCATTGTTTTGAAAGAATTCTTGTTGCCGAAGTTTTCTGCAAAATTCCTCGGTATCTTTTATAAGGTATGTTGTGTTGGATTTAGGAGTTGGTGTGAATTTTAGACCATATTGTAGAATTTTTATTTCTACAATAAGATTCCATTGTGAGAGCTTGATTATTTTGGGTCAGTTGGTCCAATATTTTTGTATAATTAATGTTTTTCTTTCGTTTTTGTCTGGAGATCTTGTTCCCTAAAAAAATGGAGTGAGTCATTGGTACCTTGTCGCTCACTCATTCCATTATGATGGGAGGGATTTACCAGGTTGTTATACAATCTATCTTGATGTCTTCATCAGTTTTTAGGATTGTTGTGTTTTAAAAAATAATTGATGTAATAGGCTAAAATTTTGTATGTGTATTATTTTGATTCTTGCCTAGATGTTGTTTTAGTGTAATTAGATACACTGCATTTGTTTACCTTTCAGAGATACTTGAATGCTATTACCCAGGGACCAAAACGCCTGAACTGTTGCATATGGCTATGAGCGACCCCACAATGAAATCTAGGCAAACTTCATCAATTTCTTTGATTCAGCATCCAGTCTGCACTTCAATCTGTTGATATTCCAAGTTAGAGCATATTATCTTTGATAGTTTGGTAGAAAAATTGACCTAAAATAAGAGTACGTTTGTCCAGTCAGTCATTTTGAATTTATAATTAGGTCATAAATAGATAATGTGGAAATTTAAACATTATATTTTTTGATAGAACTAACATTTTTTTGATGTATGCCATATTTGGTTTGCCTGGGTTTTGTTCCTACTGACTGAGAACATCTTCAATTTAGGAGTGTTTTCCCACGTCTTGCCTTAAAGTACCAAGGAATTTGAATCAAACTGTTCTGATCCATGTGTGTGTGTGTGTGTGTGTGTGTGTGTGTGTGTGTGTGTGTGTGTGTGTGTGTGTGTGTGTGTGCGTGTATGAGGAGGTGCTGAAAAGTTTCTTGCTTTAAGGGTGTCGCAAAAGGCCTGGCTGTTCTTTTACAGGGCTTAGAAAAACTGAATGACTGCTGCAATAAGTGTGTGAATCTGAGAGGGGAGTAAGTTGAATAAAATCATAACTGATTCTCATGTATTTTTTTTTTATCCAAAGCCAGGAACTTTTCAGTACCCTCTCATATATAAATACCTATATGCTTCACAGAGTGTATAATAATAATAATAATTTAAATGAGGAAAAGATAAATTTAAATTGATGTTACAATATTTTCAGCAAACAAACATTTTTTTTTATATTCCATACCACATATATAGACATGTAATATATACAGTGTATGTCACATATAAAATAAAATAAGATTTCTATTAATGTTACATTTGAAGATGGTCATTTTTTCTTGTTTTTGCCAATTAACCACACACACTATATACTCGTTCTTCACTTAAGCTTTATTATTAATCTTATTTTAGTGTCCTTTGTCTGAAATCTTACATCACACCTTCTGTGACCTCTCCAACAACTCTTCATCCCACGTATCTCCTGTTCTGTTTAATCCATTCTCTATTCTCTCTTCTCTTATCTGCACATGCATTTGCATCTGTGTGTGTGTGTGTGTGTGTGTGTGTGTGTGTTTAGTATGCATGTATATGGGTTTGCTTACTACTCTGTACCTGTGTCTTTTATTTAGTTGTTTTTTTATTTCTTTATCTATTTCTTTATTTTTTTCTCATTCTGTTTTAAGTATGTATATGTGTCTTTTTATTCTTCTCTCATTCTGTCTTTAGTCCTAAGGTTGTGCAGAGTGGTGGCAGGTGTTATTGTTCCAGTCATGTTTTCTGTTGAGCCTTGGTCTGTCTATTACTATGTGTGTGAACTCTGTAGTCTGAGTATTGTATCTATTCTATGTGTTGATAATATCTTAACATCTATGTTATTAACCTACTATTGACAAATATAACAGACATGACACTTAGATTACAAATAGAAATAAGTACCAGTATTTACAAACAAATAATAAGTAGTGAGACAAGAGAGATGAGTGCAAGAGGCAAGAAGATAGGCTCAAAAGTGTCAAAAGGAAAAGGAGCACCTAATTGCACAAAGGAGAGATATCCAAAGAGAGAGAGCAGCACAAAAGCACCAAGATGAAGCAGAAGAGCAAGCAGCAGTGAGGAAAGACTACCTAAGAACTAGAGCATCGCAAATGCGACATGATGTAACGGAAGTGGAAGCAGCACAAAGGAGAGAAATCGAAAGAGAGAGAGAGAGAGAGAGAGAGAACATTGAGGAAAAGAATGGAAGAATTAATTAATATTGAAACGGAAGAATAAAGAAATAATCAGAGGCAGGAATTCGAATACATGAGAGTTGTGCGAAGAGTTGGAAACCATGTAAATTTAGTAAATAATCATACTTATAATGAAGAGAATGTTCAGGTTCATAATTGTGTTAGTTTTGTAAAGTCAGGCATTTTGCTTCAGAGCGACCACCAGACGGATGCTTTAACAGTTGCCATCATAAAGAGAAAGTCCTGCCTGCAGTTAGAAGAGAATTTCCTCCATACTTACGATCCCTGTTGTCAGACCCTCAACATCCACATTATGTTAACTTCAAAGAAGACATAAGGTCATACAACTGCTCTATATGGGCACTCACATTGAAAACCCACAAGGATTAGGTGCCTTCTGCTTCAGAGTGCATGACCAAGTTTATTACAGGACTTCACACATGCATCCTGTTGAGGGCCAATGGAGGCAATTTGCACAACTGTATGTTGTGGACAGCATTCAAGCCGCCACAGTGTGGGCTCAGAATGCAGCAAATGAAAGCTGTATATCTGAGGTGATGCACAGATTGAATGAAATTATCAGAGAGAACAATGTCTATGCTGCATCTTACAGGACATTACGAGAAGTAGAACTGCATGAGGAACAGCAAGCCCAACAGAACAGAGGCCTGTATCTGTCATAAAATTGGTCTTCAGCAGGGATCACACTGCTAATAGACGGAGATACAATTTACCAACAGTTAATGAAATAGCTATGGTTTTCAGCAATACTGATGGTGAGCCAACATTCAACAGAGATTTCAAAGTTTACCCAAGAAACAATGAAGTCCCTGTAATCAGTCTGAACGTTCTTAGCCCCAACCTCAACCCAATAACGTATGTATTGTTCTTTCCATATGGAGAGCCAGGCTGGCAACCACATATGATTGGTAATAAAACTAGAGCAAACTCAAGGCAAAATGTTACAATGCTTCTACATAAAGTATCTCTTACAGCAGTTAGAGATGGTGTGTTCAACCCAGTTATCCCTGGAGAGAAGGTCTTCCAGCAAGGGGCAGTAGACTCTTACCTGCAAATTGAAGGTAGCAATATAAATTTTGTGAAGAACTATCAACACAGTTTGAAAGTAGAACAATACCATGGTCTTGCTGATCATTTACAGAATGCTGCTGATGCTGCAAATGCTCAAGTGAGATGTACAGTTATCTTGTCTTCATCATTTCAAGGTTCTCCTAGGAATATGCATGAGGGCTATCAAGACGTCATGGCTATTGTGCACATATATGGTCCTCCTGATATCTTCCTCACAATAACATGAAATCCTAATTAGCAAGAAATTAGAGAGAATTTACTTCCCAGGCAAACTTCATCAGATAGACCGGATTTGGTGGCCTATATATTCAGTATAGAACTGCATGAATTCTTGAATGACATCACTAAGAAACAGATATTTGGACGAGTCACTGCTTACTGCCAAACCATTGAATTTCAAAAGTGGGGCTTACCACATGCCCATCTGTTGATTATTTTGCACCCTGATGATAAATTGGATGATAAAAAAAAAATTGATCAAATTGTCTGTGTCGAGATCCCGGATCCTGTGACTGAACCCTTACTTCATGAAACAGTGAAAAGGTGTTTGATCCATGGGCCCTGTGGGTACAGTGAGAAAGGATCTAGATTTCTGGAGCTTGGTGATACAAATGACCTAGACATTTGCAAGACAAATATCAAGAAATTAACCAATCACCTGATCGCCTACCAGCCAGACAAACACAAAAGCCTGATGGACTTTAGTCTTGCTATGAAATGGGAGAAAAAACAGAAACAGTGATAAATCCCAAGTAAGAAATGTACCACTCGTAAATTAGTGACTAGTAACTTCAAAGTATGTGCTAGACCAACTCAGAAACAAATCATGATTTGGAACAATAATAGAGATAGAAGATATGGTGATATATAACACTGAGTTTTGATATCACAAGGTGCTGATAGCTACAGACCAGATCTGTTGCAAGTACTGTAATTAAAGTCATAAAAGCAAAGTGTGAGACTTGAAAAGACTGGAGGCAAAAAGTCAACCTGGAGCAATACCAAATTGCAAGAAAAGAAACTAAGTAACAAGTATAATTAGGTAGATGTAGTGCAGGAGGTAAGAAATTCACACATGCTCTGTAAAAAGAGAACCAGAAATATGAAGTGACTTCGATTACAAGACAGTGTACTAGAAAATATAATGACATTGTTTGAGAGTAGTGTATTTAGAATAACAGCAATGTTCTTACTGGTGTGAAAATTAAGATATATGAAATTGCTATTATGACAAATTGTTGAATGTTGAGAATACATAGAAAAGAGAGCATTTGCCCTAAATACCACCAATAGAAGAAAAAGCCCTCATCAATAGGTTAGATAGAGTGATTAAAGATATGAAGCCATGGAAGGCAGCTGAACCATCAGATACAACCACTGAGATGCAGAAAATACAACCACTGAGATGCGTAAGGTAGGTTATATGCTAGTCATGTATAGCTAATCAGATAGTATAAGACAATGTTGTACTCACTGACTGGCATAGCAGTATTATCTTTAATTGCTACAAGGACAAATGAGATGCACTAAAGAAGGGGATCTACTGAAGCATCAGGTTGTTGAAACTTGTTAAGAAAGCTACTGAAAGAATTACAGCACAATTGATTAGGAAGTGTGTCGACCTAGATGAGATGCAATTTGGCATTGTGACAGGAAAAGATACTAGTGATGCCTTCTTAAAGAGACAACTTCAAGCAAAGTATTAGTTAAGACTAAGCAAGTGTATTTAGAATTCAACTCAAAGGCCTTTCGCAAAGTTCTGGGCAATTTAAACTTGTGGTTGCTCTGAAAACTTGGGGTAGGTAAATACTTTACAAGGTCCATGTAGGCCATGTGTAGAGGTGCAGTCATCAAGCTGAAACTTAGTGAGTGCAGGGAAGAGTTTAGCATGTAGGCGAGGCCAATCAAGGCTTGCTTGTAGCCATCTATGATTAACTACAGGCAGTTCCATTTTATCTGTTAGCCTAACATAAAGTCTAAATACAACTTGGATGACCCACTGTCATTAGACCAAGTCTATATTAGCACATTTGGGTTATCAAAGTGTAACTTGTCACACAAATGGAAGTACCTGAGAATATTTTCAAGGCTTTTGCACCCATTCTATCAGCTATACCCATACAGTTCCTTGCATCCATCCAAAATATCGTTTCTGTATCTATTAACACTAATGAGTTAGATGATTCTAGGAATATCTCTAAATGTCTAAGGAAATCAGGTCTAATCACTACATTTGAGGTACATATAGCCATCAATTAGATGGTCCCACTGTCATCCTCATAGCTGCTCACACCCAAGACCACCAACTTAACTCCTGGATCTAAGAAAACCTGTATTCATCTCTCAGTCCAGTCCTTTCCAAAAACAGCACTACAATGCCACTTATTCCAGGTTGACTGAAGGAGGGTTAAGCCACATAATCTTCTAGAAGTAGGCTGAGCAATTTTGTCTCAGAAATCCTGGTTTTGCTAATGGCTATGACATCTAGACACGGTGACCTGAGGTCATTAAGCAGGCATCTCTACTTTCATACTGATCGCTCATCACTCACCTTTATACTGCCTACCTTTAATAAAGCTATTTAAGCTGGAGGAGGAGAAAGTATGTTGTCTGCTCTTGTTTTATGAGATCTTTTTAAGAACTCTCCAAAATCCTTTTGTCTAATACATCTTTTTAATTTTTATCATTTAGAAAAATTTTTCTGAAAGAGTGGCTTACTTCTAATGTGGTTTTCACCAGAATTCTCTCTTGTAGGGTTTTTGATATTGTTACTTTGTCAAGGCCCTTACTTGAGGTAAAATTCAGTATATGTTGGAGTGTACATACTTCATTAACTTCTCATTCTTCTTTTGGAGAACTGTGTAATTGAAAGCTTTGCTAGTGGATTGTTGTTGTTTCTGTGTTTGTAGTTTTTTTTTTTTCAGTTCTTATTACAACTGTTCTTTCTGATCCTGTTACAGCTGTTTTTGCTGTTGCTGTGATTGATGTTGTTCCTATTCTTGGTGTTGTTATTACTGGTTCCTTTCTACTTGTAGTTTCTTGTCTGATGCTGTTGTTGTGTTGTGTTTGTAGTAGCTGCTGCTGTTGGTTTGTCAGGTGGTTTTGATCTGTTTGGCTGCATCTTATTTTGGTATTGTTTGATTTGGCACCATCGACCTTTCTGGTTCTGCTGGTCAAACCAGCTGATTTGTTTGTCTGACCTCTCATTCTTTTGATAACTTCTCTACAATATGTCAGTTAGAGCTTTTATGCCATTTGGCACCTCAAAATCTGGAGCTCGGAGAAGAGTGGAAAAAGTGTAATAGCTTGTCTATGCTCCTCAGTTAGTGCCACCACTCTAGTATGGTCTCTGAAGGATTGCATACTGGTCACCCATATCTTTATCACCCATCTTCCAAATTTTAGTTGGATCATGATAAACTCTTGCGACATGCAAGTGACCGTAGCCACAGGCTCTGTCCTCACCTCACTGTTGCAAACAGCTGGCTATAACACCGAAAGAAGTTTACAATCTGGTTTCATTGTTGTACATTTTCCCTTCAGATTCAGAAGCAGATGACATAGATTTTCCCTGTTTGATACCATCAGTCATCATCATAATTACTATAACTGCATTCCTAGTAAGACAGCCACTTGAGATATTCATTGATCTGCCTCACTCGCTTTCTTTTTCATTTACACACTCTTTCTTGTGCAGAACATTCCAGACTGGAGAATATCATATTTTCTCAAAAGTCCATGCTATTCTTTTTAGGTAAAACAGACTATTTTGTAAAACAAAACTTAGAATCATTAAAAAGCTTATTTGTTCACCCTATTTCTTTGTCTTACCTCATTATGAGCTGTCATTGGCCTCAACGTTAGCTACGTTTGGTGATGAGATTCCTCACTCATATCTTTATCCTTCAATACCTGCATAAAACTAAGAGACAGTCCAAGAGTAATTTTCAGAAATTGCCAGGTAACAAAGCACATGTGGCTCTCAAGACTTGTTCTTGAGACTAGAAGCCACTGTAATAGTGGTAGAGAAAGCAAACAGAAGAAACGGCTCATGTGTTGACCAAAAGTTGGAGTGTGATGGTCAATGACTTCACATTTATATATTGTGTAGCCCTTCTTTGGTTGTAGTCTATGATATCTGTGGATGTATAGCAAAACCACCTTCCCAGATGAGGGAGCACTATTCCACTGTATGCCTCTGCAGAGCTTTGTAAAAGGCCAGTAGTTGTTCTCTACTTCTTAAGAGGAAAGCCAATTTTTGAAATGCAGTCTATGTTATATTAAGGATATAACCATTTCTAATTTATTTATTTATCTTTACAAGTAACCAATTCTTTTGTTTCTCTAACAAAAGATCCTCACTAAATCAATAAAAATCACCTCTTTATCATGGTAAAAATAACCAATTCACTTTTGTGAACTCATGTTATTACTATTGGACAAAAAAGACCATCAATTTTCAAAGATTTTTGCTTTTTCACTTTATTGAAAGGTAAAGCTGACCCTACTAATGTCATAGAAATATTAATGGATATTTCACTGCTCTGCCTACTTCTGACAACATCATCCATGATATTATAATATATATAATTCTCATATATATTAAATTCATCTAAAAGTTGAAAGCAACTAAATATTTTCAAAGCCATTATTTTCTGAATCATTTTTTTGTAATTCAAGCTTCAAATATTTCCATATATCAATGTTGTTGTGCATTGTATTGTTGTCCAATTTATCATTCATGTTGTTCCTGTTGTTGATTGGCTGTTGATGACATTGTTGTCGTTCCTGCAGATGTTTGTATTATTATTATATGTCAGCTATTAATGAATGAGATTGTTCAAGCAGCTTTGTTGCACATTGAGTTAGCAATATTCAAATGCACATGGCTGACATTGTGGCTTCCACTGCACAGATCTGTCACAGTATGTGTCTATCATTGTGTATCATCATCATCATCATCATCATCGTTTAACGTCCGCTTTCCATGCTAGCATGGGTTGGACGATTTGACTGAGGACTGGTGGACCAGGTGGCTGCACCAGGCTCCAATCTGATTTGGCAGAGTTTCTACTGTTGGATGCCCTTCCTAACACCAACCACTCCAAGAGTGTAGTGGGTGTTTTTACGTGTGACCGGCACGAAGGCCAGTCAGGCAGTACTGGCAATGGCCATGCTCGAAATGGTGTATTTTACGTGCCACCTGCACAGGAGCCAGTCCAGCGGCACTGGCAATGTTCTCGTTCAAATGTCTTTTCACATGCCACCAGCACAAGTGCTAGGGAGGTGATGTTGGTAACGATCACGCTCAAATGGTGTTATTTACGTGCCACCGGCATGGAAACCAGACAACTGCTCTAGCAACGATCACGCTCGGACAGTGCTCTTAGTGCTCCACTGGTACAGGTGCCATCATGATTTCGCTTTCGCTTGCCCCAACAGGTCTTCACAAGCCGAGTTTAGTGTTCAATGAAAGAGACGTTGGCATGGGTGCCAGTCTACAAATTTAGTTCGATTTTGATTTCACCTGCCTCAACAGGTCTTCGCAAGCGGAGTTTAGTATCCAATGAAGGAATGTTACACATAAGTGGGCTGGCTACATCCCTGGCAGAGGCCTTGGATTTTGGTCTCACTTGGCTTGCCGGGTCTTCTCACGCACAGCATATTTCCAAAGGTTTCAGTCACAAGTCATTGCCTCGGTGAGGCCTAATGTACGGAGGCCGTACTTCATCATCTCATCCCAGGTCTTCGTGGGCCTGCCTTTTCCATGGGTTCCCTCAACCGCTAAGGTGTGGCACTTTTTCACACAGCTGTCCTCATCCATTCTCGCCACATGTCCATATCAGCGCAATCATCTCTCTCTGAATACCACAACTGATGCTTCTTAGGTTCAACTTTTCTCTCAAGATTTTTACACTCTGTTGGGTATGCACACTGACATTACACATCCATCGGAGCATACTGGCTTCATTCCTTGTGAGCTTACGCATGTCCTCAGCAGTCATGGCCCATGTTTCATTGCCATGTAGCATGGCTGTTCATACACATGCGTCATACAGTCTGCCTTTTACTCTGAGTGAGAGGCCCTTTGTCGCCAGCAGAGGTAAGAGCTTTCTGAACTTTGCCCAGGCTATTCTTATTCTAGCAGCTACACTTTCAGCGCACCCAGGTTGAGTCAAAGGATTTTTTTTTCCTATTTCAAGCTTTAATTAGTAATTCAAACAAATTACACGCAAAAAGTGTTTATTCATCAAGATATATCCAAGCATATTCTATTGTCTGTTATCATCGATGTGCCAGAAGCTCAGTTCCACACTTATAGCATTTGGCTGGTTTAGAGGCAAAAATCTCCCTGCACCTTTTTTTCAACCTCATCTACATTGTTGAACCTCTATCCACACAAGAAATGAGCCATGGCTCGGAAAAGGTTGTAATCTGTTGGTGCAAAATCTGGTCTGTAGGCAGGGTGAGACAGCAATTCCAGCTCCTCAAGTTCCATTAGTTTGCACTTGATCACATTGGAAGTGTGTGCTGGGGCACTGTAATGCTATAGGAGTCTGCATCTTTGATTTACCAATATGGGTAGTGGGCCTCCAAAGCATCATATACTTACTTCAGTTGTGCATAAAGGTTAGCATTCACAGCATGACTATCTAGGACAAGCTTAATGTGCAACAACCCCTCTAAATTCCACCAAACACACAACATGGCTTTTTGTTCAAAGCACCCTTGTTTGACAACAGGTTCTGAAGCCAGGTAAGAATGAAGCTACTGATTTCTTTTATTAGGATTATAAAAATAGATTCATTTTTCATCCAGTTACAATTTGATGCCAAAAATGGGCATCTTGAGGATTTGCCAGCAGTTGTTTGCAAATGTTCAAATGTCATTGAGCCTGATCATTGGTCAGTTCATGAGGAGCTTTTCAAAAGCATCTGTTCTCAAGGCCAAGCTAAAGGAGGTATCAATTGATGGTATTTTGTGAAGGATCAAATTCTACCAACAATGTACAAATGCTTGTGCTTGGCTGTTGTTCAACCATTTCAAACAAGTCTTCATCTTCCAGAAAAGAAGGTCTTCTTGACCTTGGTTTGTCTTCAAGGTTGGTGTCACCTTCTTTGAAACATCTGAACCAGATTTGTGCCACATATTTGTTGACTGTTCCTGGGCCTCCCACATTATTAATTTTGCTACTGCCTTTGCACTCAATCGTCTTTTCCATATGTAGCATAAAATGGCAGTAATAGCGATTTTTTCACCACTCATTATAAAAACAGTAAAATAAAGAATAAGCAATTAATATTTATATGTTAATAATGAAAATTGTGGTGTTATGGGCTGTGATGAGCTGTGATGAGCACGTGGGGCCAGTCAGAAAACAGAGAGGTTACGAGAAAGACGTGTTTTGATCAGGAGCGATTGTGTACTCCGCTGCGGTCAACAAGGTAAGGTCCAACGTTTCATTCTGTTCTTTTGTTTCTTGTTGTCTTTTTCCTCCATCACAC
>NC_068999.1:31069191-31072316 GCF_001194135.2 Octopus bimaculoides | reverse complement strand
ATGGCACTGCATTTCGCTCGGAGGTGCTGAAAAAAATGCTTGACGTTGGCAGGTCAGCCGCTTCTTCAGGGCGGCATACCGGCCAAGTGGAAATGGAGTGGTGGAAAGGCATCATCGTACCATCAAGACCATGGCAGAGAGGGGCCAATCGAGGCCGTTTTTTGGTATAATATGTCGCCCAGGTCAGGACAGGCTGAGGAGTCGGTGCCACACAGGGCAATATTCAGGTATGAGTGGAGGCACCCGTGTAT
The DNA here is from genome assembly GCF_001194135.2 of Octopus bimaculoides. Classification (NCBI taxonomy): domain Eukaryota; kingdom Metazoa; phylum Mollusca; class Cephalopoda; order Octopoda; family Octopodidae; genus Octopus; species Octopus bimaculoides. Next base: position 31,072,065 of record NC_068999.1, on the reverse strand, counting down.
TGCATCAATGCGACTCCGGGGAGAAGAAGAGCACACCTTCGTGCAGATCGGGGAAGAAGTATGGGTAAAACCCCCAAATGTTCTGTGCACATCACAATGGGGGAAAGGAACTATAACCTCCATCAATTCAAAGAACAACATCTCGGTCGATGGTATGCCACGCCATGTTTTGGATGTGCGGAAGATTGTCAGTGCTTCAGAGGATGAAACCAGCTGCAGTGGGCAGGATGATGAAGACAGCAACAGTAGGCAAGATGATGAAGGCAGCGCGCCAGGAACTCAGGCCAGTCCCGGGGTCGCACAGCGACCACAGAGGGAGCGGCACCTTCCTCCCTGGTTGGCTGATTATGAAACCAATCAAGGTAGTTCGGGAGCGAGGAGTGAATGGGAGAGCCGGTTGAATGATCTATAGATCAGGGGGCGTGTGGTGTTATGGGCTGTGATGCGCTGTGTGTTGTTGGTGGAGAGAGGTGAGGCAAACAGAAGTGAAGCCAAACCGGAAGGGCCAGACCGGAAGGGTCAGACCGGAAGTCGGGCACACGCGGTCGAAGGCTAGCACGTGGGGCCAGTCAGAAAACAGAGAGGTTACGAGAAAGACGTGTTTTGATCAGGAGCGATTATGTACTCCGCTGCGGTCGACAAAGTAAGGTCCAACGTTTCATTTTGTCCTTTTGCTTCTTGTCTTTTTCTTCCATCACACCACAAAAATAAAGAATGACCGATTCAGCAACAATTGGACAAGATGTATCAAATTAATGATTTAACAAGGAGATACAAGTTGCCAAAAATTATCAGCATAAATCTGAAAAAACTTTTGACTCAACACTACACACATCTGTTGCTGTGTCTACCACTGCTCACATTGATTGTTGTATGTGTCTACCAATGCACTCATCTGGTGCTGTCTACCACTATATGCATTTGTTGTATGTCTCTACTACTTAACACATCTGTTAGAGTGTCTACCACTGCACACATCTGTTGCTCTTTGTGTCTACTAATGCACTCATCTGTTGCTATCTACCATTGTACACATCTGTTGGCATATGTCTATCACAGCACTCATCTGCTACTGTATGTTTCTACTGCTGCACATGTCTGTCACTCTAGAATATTTTTCACTATATTCCATTCTCATCTTGTGTGTTCATCTAACTGTAGCTCAAACCTAACAGAGCAGAAATCTACCATAAAAGGCATTCTGCCCTTTACCGACCTGTCTTTTTCTTGGACATAGCATATTTAAGATTATATTATCCAATATGCCCCATCCATTTTGTAAGACATTAGTCCCATTTGGCAGATATTTCAAGCAGATGAAATGGTCTTGTATTTAGACCATTAGTTTGTTTTATTTGAGTTTAATAACGAAATGTGAGTAGACAAGAGGGAAGTGGGTTTGTGACTGCAAACATTTGAGTAGTGAGTGCACTGAGGAATGAAGTAGTTGATCATTGTATGAAGAAGGAACACAGAAGTCTATACGGAGTATTGTGTAAAAGTGATGAAGTTTTGTGTAGTAGTGATGGTATGTTTTGTAACAGTGATGGTGTGCTGTGTAGCACCACTAGTGCATTCTGTAACAGTGGTGATGTTTTGAATAGCAATGTTAGTGTAATGTTGTGCTGCAATAACGATGAGCTGTGGAACAACAATGATGTGCTCTGGCATAAATGAACCACCAAAATGTTTAAAATTAGTCATGATTGTCATTAGACAAATGACAATTAAAATAAGATAAATTGTAAGATGTTAAGTCGTCATATAGAATGGAAATATTTTGATACTGTTTCTTGCTGTCATTGTTTAACCTCAGGTGAATCTTATTTAACACTTCTATAATCAAAGAACTCCACTTAGAACTATCTTTTCATTTTAAGGGTAACAAAAACTACTTTGTCTTATGAATTTTTGATGGTGCTTGTGGTGGTGGTGGTGGTAATAATAATAGTAATGGTGGTGGCAGTGGGGGTAGTAGTGATTCTAGCAGTGATAGGAGCAAATAGTTGGTGGTGGTGGTGGCAGCAGCAGCAGTAGTAGTTGTAGTAGTAGAATTAATGGTGGTTGCTGTAGTAGTAGTGGTGATAATGGTAGCAGTGATGGCTGTATGGATGGTAATGTTAATGATAGCTATTGTGGTTATGGCAGTAGTTGTTTTAGTGGATGTAATGGTGGCGTTGTTAGTGATTTGTAACATTTATTTTCATTTTAGGGGAAAAAAACCATTTCACTGACTGCAAAAACCTGTTGCTGTAAATATTGAAATATTTTCAATGGTTTCTTGTCCTGAAGCTAAAAACGTTTAGATTAATGTTTCCATATAGAGTTTACAAAACCTTACACAAATAATATACTTCTATTCGTTACAGTATGCAAATACTCTAAATAAACAAATACATGCATACATACATAACTATATATATATATATATATATATATATATATATATATATACAGAGAGAGAGAGAGAGAGAGATGGATAGATATGGATATGTATATACAGACATATATCCACTCTCATACACACACACAGCACACACACTCACATAGAGAGAGAGAGAGATACAGAGATATACATATACGTACATATTATTCTTTTATTTATTTGAGTCATTTGACTGTTGCCATACTGGAGCACCGCCTTGATAGATTTTAGTCACAAAAATCAACCCTAGGACTTAATTTTTTAAAGCCTAGTACTTATAAGTCTCTTTGGCTGAACCACTAAGTTACGGGGATGTAAACACACCAACACCAGTTGTTAAGTGGTGATGGGTGGACAATCACAGACACAAAGACACACTCAGAAATTAATACATAGATACACACACACACACACACACACACACACACACACACACACACACACACACA
>NC_068999.1:31067525-31069029 GCF_001194135.2 Octopus bimaculoides | reverse complement strand
AAGTCAGAAGAAATGCCATTACGCATTTTGTCCAGCATAGTAAGAACTCTGCCATCTTCCCCATCATCGTCATCATCATCTAACATGCTGGTATGGATACATACATACAGGGGTTGGACAAAATAATGGAAACACCTTAAAATTTCAAACAATTTTATTTTAATATGGGGTAGGACCACCTTTGGCAGTAATTACAGCTTGAATTCTATGAGGTATGGACTCATACAAAGTTTGAATTGTTTCCAAAGGAATTTTTGTCCATTCTTCAGCTAAAACAGTCTCCAGTTCTTGTAATAATGATGGTGGAGGATATCGACTCCTTACTTGTTTTTCTAAAATGCACCATAAATGTGCAATAATATTGAGATCTGGGGACTGTGTTGGCCAGATAAGATGTTCAACTTCACTAGAATGTTCCTCGTGCCACTTAGTAACAACTTTAGCTGTGTCAATTGGTGCATTATAATCCTGAAAGATTGTTTTCCTCTGGAAACAGTTCCGCAACCATAGGATGAATTTGATCAGATAAAATGTTTAAATAGTCTTGACTATTAATTCTGCCATGAAGGGAAACCATTGGGCCAGTGGATTTCCAAGATATAGCTCCCCTCCCTCCTCAGATCATCACAGATCTTCCTCCATGTTTAACGGTTGGAAGAAAGCAGTCTGGGTCAAATGCTCCTTTTGGCTGTCTCCACTCGTATACTTGGTCGGTGGTCAGAAATAAGGTAAAGAATGACTCGTCTGAGAAAATAACATTCTTCCACTGCTCTAGGGACCAATTCTGTAGGTTTTTACTCTACTCTAAATGCTTTGCAATGTTTGTTTTTGAAAGTAGTGGTTTTCTGATTGCAGCCCTCCCATGAAATCCAGCTTTGTGCAGCTCCCGGTGAACAGTTTTTGTGGAAACTGAGTTCTCGAAGTGGTCATTAAGCTTGCAGTAACTTCGGGAGCTGTACTTTTGTGATCCTTTCTAACAATTCACATAAGAATTCAACAGTCCCTATCTGAAAGTTTTGGTTTTCTTCAACAAGGAGGTTTTTCCCGGTTTCTCAAAGGCTGTCATTACTTTTGAGACAGTACTTCTTGATACACGAAACATTTCAGCTGTTTACGTTACACTAGTGCCTGCCATACAAGCACGTTAGGAAGGGCATCCAGCTGTAGAAACTCTGCCAAATCAGACTGGAGCCTGGTGTTGCCATCCGGTTTCACCAGTCCTCAGTCAAATCGTCCAACCCATGCTAGCATGGAAAGCGGACGTTAAATGATGATGATGATGATGATGATATTGTCTCTACAATTAGGAATCACTGTCTAAATGAAGAATTATTTATAATGTATAAATAACAATTCAATCATAAGTCAATTTTTGACATCACACAGATATTTCCTTTTCCTTTGTTTACCTTTTCCCACATCTCAGTTTTCTTTTTTCTTTGAGAGTTTAAACTTTCATTTTTCATTTTGTATTCATAAAAGTATTCATAAAATACTTTCCAAA
>NC_068999.1:31065531-31067399 GCF_001194135.2 Octopus bimaculoides | reverse complement strand
TATATATATATATATATCTTTTAATCCTAAAATGGCATGCTGGTATTTTTCAGAAATCATATATACTCTTTAAATTACTTTATTCTATACGTGTGTGTGTGTGCATGTGTGTGCACATGCATATGTGTGTATGTATATTTATATATGCTTATATATGTGTGTGCATATATATGAGTTTGTGTGTGTATTTATATATATGTGTGTGTGTGTGTGTATGCATACACACATGCACACATATGCATGTGCACAGACACCAGATATGCGCACATATATATATATGTATCAATATGTGTGCATGTCTGTCTGTCTGTATGTGTGTTAACTTTTACATAGAAACGTGTTAATATTTCCTTTATAAAACTTGTCAAAATTGTTCCATTTGAGTAATTCAGGTATATTTAATAGAAATACTAAATTTTGATAATATCAACAATCTTATAAATATTTCCATATACAAGTATTTTCTGTTTATGGAAATATCTATGTTGTAAATTCATGTATATTTAATTGTACATATGCACACATTTATTTATATGTCTATATCAATAACATGCTATGAGCAAACAGTCATGTTAGGAAAATTTTCAACAGAAGGTCTTATCGCTATAAGACAATATATAACAATATTTTGACAGCATCAGTTAACATGCATACATACATATATACATACGTATGTACATATGCACGTACATACATACATACATACATACATACATACATACATATATATATATATGTACATATTACATACATACACACATATATACATGATGGCTACTTCCTCATTCTTGTGTATAGGACGACAATGCTGGTAAGTCAAGCAATGCCTGTGCATGATGCTTTTTAAAGTAAGGAGAAGTCTTGCACACAATTAATCCAACTCTCTGATGAAAATTACCCCAAAAAGAACTACTCAACATCATTGGCTGCCATCAAGTCACAGGTTTTACATCAGAGTTTTCTTTCTCCTAAAACAATGTCCAGACAAGTAATGGGCATCACTTAAACCCAGTAATGTGGCACACCATCCCTACATTCTCATTCTTATGGTTCTCTACTGACTGACCCTGTTGTGCCTGTCTATTGTTGAAAATATATCAGTCCTCTGTATAGTCACTGTGTTTTCTGCACCAAAGTCATCAGTTTGTCCATGATTGCTGCAGGATCTACCACTGCCCATGAGAAATACCAGGACGAAACTTGTGTGCACAGTATTGGGCTGGCTGTTGACTTTAATGAGTTTAACCCTCCTTTGACAGGTTTTATTTTTCATCCTGCAGGATGTCCAGTCACCCTCTTCACTGGGTAGGCTTCGTGGGGTTGCCAGTTTAGTCGCTAGTGATCCAATAGGTTGTACTGGATTACATGTTGTCAATGCAACTCACAAGAACCTAACATACATACATACAGACTGACAGACAGACAAACTGACAGACACTCATTATTTCTCTCTCAGACTCTCTCCCTATGTTTCTATTTCCCTTTCTGATGAAGGAATAGTTTTTTCTGCAAGCCTAATAAGTCTAGAGTTACATCACTTGCTACAAAGATTTGGGAAATGAAAGATAAAAAATTTCAATTCCACATAACCTGAAGCATTATAAGACACTCTTTGCTGCACCAAATTGTGGGTAATTCTTAAATGTCCAAGTAATCATCATCATCATCATCATCATCGTTTAACGTCCGCTTTCCATGCTAGCATGGGTTGGACGATTTGACTGAGGACTGGTGAAACCGGATGGCAACACCAGGCTCCAATCTAATTTGGCAGAGTTTCTACAGCTGGATGCCCTTCCTAACGCCAACCACTCAGAGAGTGTAGTGGGTGCTTTTACGTGTCACCCGCACGAAAACGGCCACGCTCG
>NC_068999.1:31060826-31064939 GCF_001194135.2 Octopus bimaculoides | reverse complement strand
TTCTCTCAAGATACTTACACTCTGACGGGTATTCACATTGACATTACACATCCAACATAGCATACTGGCTTCATTCCTTGCGAGCTTACGTATGTCCTCAGCAGTTACAGCCCATGTTTCACTGCCATGTAGCATGGCTGTTCGTACGCATGCGTCATACAGTCTGCCTTTTACTCTGAGTGAGAGTCCCTTTGTCGCCAGCAGGGGTAAGAGCTCTCTAAACTTTGTCCAGGCTATTCTTATTCTAGCAGCTACACTTTCAGCGCACCCACCCCCACTACTAACTTGGTCACCCAGATAGTGGAAGCTATCGACTACCTCTAGTTTTTCACCCTGGAATGAGATAGAAGTTGTTTCCTGTTTGTTTACAGTCTTTATTGCACCGGAACATCTGCCACACACAAAAACTAGTCCTCAATAAATTGCACAGGCATGCCTGCACCAACTCTTCTTGACTTGACATTGTGTGATAGTTGTAAAATGATTGTCACTATCATACAAACAGTATCATTCATTTCCAATATTCTGTAACATGTCTGGTCAAGGGGTTATATTTACCCCAGTTGGGAACAGGTGAGGATAGGTAACAGGAATAGTCTGTAGAAATTCTGTCCAACCCATGCAAGCATGAAAAGTGGACGTAAAATGATGATGATGATGAGAAGAAGGAGGAAGGAGAAGAGGATGATAATGATGATTATATATAAATGTGTAAGTGTGTGTAGGCACGCACATGTGTGAGTGTGTGTGTGTGTGTGTGTGTGTGTGTGTGCATGTGTGTGTGTGCATATGCTTCCACAGCATCTTTCTTGGAGAGAGACACTGATGTAAAATTTACAGTTTCATGTGATTACCGGCCTGCGTGTCATGAACTGAAAGAATAGTTGGAAACTGATCCGGACGTTTTTTCATCACTGGTGATGAAAGCTGGTTCTATGGCTACAACGCAGAAACAAAGCAGAAATTAAGTCAAAGGAAGCATTCAATGTCACCACACCTACAAAAAAGTGCATCAAAGTAAGTCCAATGTCAAGACAATGCTAATTGTTTCATCGATGCGAAAGGAATTGCCCACAGAGGTAGAATTTGTTCCTCCTGGTCAAACTGCTAACCACACATTTTACTTGCAAGTTCTGAAGCATTTGTGAGAAGCAGTAAGATGAAAATTACACGACCTGTGGCAAAGTGGGGAGTGGGAGTTTCATCATGGCAATTCACCTGACACAGTTTTTGACCAAAAATGGCATGACCTCACTTACCCACCCACCCCAATTCACTCAAACTTGCTCCTCAAATAAAAAAAGTTCTTAAAGGAAAACGTTTTGCAGATGTGGAAGAGGTGAAGAAAAAACAACAGAGGCATTAAAAGGCATCTTCACAAGAGTTCCAGGATTGCTTCGAACAGTGGAAAACGCATCTGGACCAATTCATTGCTTCAAATGGAGAATACTTTAAAGGTGATAAAAGTGTAAACATGTAAAACTAAGTGAATAAAATAATATTGCAAAATTATGGCTTATTTTGGGTAACCCCTAGGATATATGTATATGCATATATGATGGATTTTCCTGTCAAAGATGACATATGAGTGTTCAGCTTTAGCCAAACAACTTGCACAAATGATTTGCTTATAGTAACCAAATGTATGTGCTATATATTAACTCACTCCATAAAATCGACATTGCCTGAATAGGTACATGGTGTACCACACGTCAGGTGTCAAAATGATTGCAGAGAAATCTTAGATGAAGAGTTTTGCGCAAGAACACAATGCATCACCCGGTCTAGGAATTGAAACCACAATTTCACAATCGTGAGTGCAACACCCTAACCACTAGACCATGCATCTTCATATACATGCATGCATACATACAAACACACACACACATATATATATTAAACATATGCACATATATATGTCATCATCATCATCATGTATATATATTGTACATGTAGTTATGGTAAATCCCTGCTGTTTCCTCTTGAAGCACATCTGTTTTTTTCTGTTATTACAATCCAATATGTAATCTCAGTTGCTGCTATATGTTAGTTCAAAATATGTATTGAGAGTGACAATTATGGAAATATTATTTGCAAAATTATTGTAGGTGAATAAATAATACCAAAAATTTCCAATTTCATGAATTGTTTTATACGCACACACACACACACATCATTCTCTCACCTTCAAACTGCTCTTTCTGTCATATCATCACTTTTGTTATCATCTCACCCTGAGCCCAGCCTCTTCTACAACCTCATTTTCTTCACTTTCTTACAGCAGTGTACATACTTTTAGTCTTGTGAGTTACAAAGCAACCTCACTAATGTTGGTGCCACAATATTATGTACCCAGTGCAGTTTGTGGAACCTATTTTTATTTTGTCAACATGGGGACCTAGATGACTTGCACAATTCAAAGATGTGGTGGTGGTGGTGGGTTTCAATACTTGAACCCAATGAGAAAATATTTACATAGCAGCTCAATTTACAAGAAATAATAGTCAAACTTCACTCAGGTTACACAATACTATTTTTAAAAGAGAGTCATAAGATAAATTAGTTCTAGATACATCTGAAAAAAAAAATGGGTTGGTCATGACTGGATCGTCTTTGGTTCAGAGCCAAACAGCAAGTGTTTGCCCAAAGAATCAAGTTCCTGCAGTAGGCATGAACTGAAGAGTAAGACTTGATCTAAAACAGAAACAGTTCATTATTAAGTAGCAATTGAGATGTAAATAAGCTAAGATGTTGGTTTCAAATTTTAGTACAAGGCCAGCAATCTTGGGGTGGGAGTACCCCTGTACTCATATGGTACTTATTTTATCAATGCTGAAAGGATGAAATGCAAAGTCAACCTCGGTGGAATTTGAACTCAGAACGTAAAGATAGATGAAATGCCACAAAGCATTTGCCCGCTGTGCTAACAACTCTTCTAGCTCATTGCCTTACAAATTAACTAAAATATTATAACCTCTAATTAAAGTAAATTGTTTTGAAATATAATCTGTAATTTGATCACCCAGTGTATAATAGAGTAATTAAGATAAATTATAGATTGAAGGTCATACACAAAATATTCTTAATAAATTGAAATGACTGAAGAAATTCTCCTTTGTCATTTACTCCTTATAGACAAAGAGCCACCTAATTTATGTCTCATTTTGGTATACTTACATCCTCATTAGATCTATACCAACTAAGACCATCATCATCTGTTTACTAATTCTGTTTACTTCAATACATGAACTTATTCAGTCAGTCTATTTTTCTGTTCCACATTCAAACCACAAATAATGCTTGATATTTTATATAATTATTAATTTTGATTAAAGATTTTCATTGAATTTTCAGTTTCCTTTTATATATCTAAATGTTTTTTTTTTTTTTACTCTTTAATATTCCATTCCTTTCCATGGATTTATTACAATCTGTTTCGTTTCCATCCAGTCGCTGTATAATTTGTCATTTTATTCTACGAATTGCTTCCACTACAATCTAATGAAGTGAGAAAAGACTTTAACTGGAAGAATCAGTTTATGGCAAACAAGAACAATTGTAGTTTTTTTTCTGAAATATCTTGAATTTCATTTTGATATTAGTATTTATATTTTTGTCCACCTCTTGGAGTTAGTTATTTTCACCAATGTGTCACATCTCTCCAACTAATGCATCTGCCAGTTTAACCAAGGCAGCTTTTGGCAAAGTAATAAATCTTACATATTGATAATGCATTATCTTGTGCAAACTGTTGTGCAACAGATGGCATCAACTGTCAAACAATGAAGATAAATGCCATGCAGATTAAAATTTTGTTGTCTTAGTGGAAAACTTTTATTTTCCCTTTTATAGAAAAAAGGAGGTTTTAAATAAATCCCCTACTTTCTTTAATGGATGATACCTTGAGGGGAGTGATATATTTTATTTTGTAGCAGCAATCTAAGGTACTGCTGCCCCCACTCTCACCTTCTCTCCCTCACTTTTAATTTATATGTGTACGTATATGTGTGTATGTGAGTGTGTATATGTATATCTATCTATCTATCTATCTATATATATATATATATATATATATATATATATAGATAGATAGATAGATAGATAGATAGAGAT
>NC_068999.1:31058966-31060816 GCF_001194135.2 Octopus bimaculoides | reverse complement strand
TATATATATAGATAGATAGATAGATAGATAGATAGAGATATATAAACACATAAATTCACACACACACATACACATACACACACACAAACACACACGTATATATAATATATATATGTATATGTATGCATGTATAATGGATTGTTCCATCAATCTCAATGTACAAAGTGCCTAACAACCTTAAATATTTGTTAGACTACCCATGCAGATGATTTGTTTCAAGTGGCGAAGGCTTGTGTAAGACCATCCACATATTTTGGAAATGCTAATAGCACAGAGTTTGTGCAAATGTTTACCACAAACTCTATGAAGAAAATACCTCTGGATTTTCTGTTAGAGTTTTCTCCATGCCCTGAGTTAGTTGTTTTCACCACAGCTTAATCCAGTCCACCCTGGTAGGCCAGATATGCACCTGGATACCAAAGTCCTCATGCATACATATCATGTAAATAACTTTTAACATTTTTTATTTTATAAATTTAAATTTATATGCAATTACATGCACAAAAGCACGCACAAAATCACACACATACATATATATACATTACATATATACATCTCTCTCTCTCTCTCTCTCTCTCTCTCTATATATATATATATATATATATATATATATATATATATATATTGGGTCATTCCATAAATAATGTGGGTTTTTTTGTACTTTTATTTTTCAAAAATCAGATAAACAAAGTTCTTTTTCCAATCTAAAATATACTCTCGTTCAGTTGCTACAATGCTCTTCCATCTATCTGGTAGACTTGTAAGGCCCCTCTTCCAAAATTCACTTGTCAGTACTGTTCTGACCTCATTTACAGAATTCATATTTTTTCCATCCAAATGATTTTGAAGACTGCAGAATAAAGGATAATTTCCCATTCAAACTGCTCCAGCCTTTCGAATGTCATCCTTACTGCATGTGGCTGTGCATTATCCTGATGGAAGAATACCTTTCATCTTGAAATGAAAGATGGTTGTTTTCCTTCTAGCCCTGACTTAAGCTGCTCAAGCTGCTTGCAGTAGATCTCCTTTGTTATTGTTTGGTTTGGGTTTAAAAGTTCAAATTGGACTAAACTTTTCATATCCCACCAAACAGACGATAACACCTTATGTGGTGGAAGACCTTCTTCAGCCTGGGGTGCCAGTGTTTCTTCTTTCCCCATTCACTGTCTTCAGCACTTGACATTTTGAGTGAGAACCCATTTCTTGTTACCAGTCACTATTTAGTCCAAAAAACGGTTCATTCATGAGACATGACAGCAAAGAAGAGCACACATTTACTCTCTGCACACAATTAGACTCAGGAAGTTTGTGAGGAACCCATTGACCCAATTTGCTGACTTTTCCAATGGTACATAGGTGTTGATGAATAGTTGAATGACCAAATCCAAGCTTCTCTGCTAGTTCCTCAAGAGGTACGATGAGATTTTGTTCCACCAGAGTTTACAGGATGTCCTCATTGAGCTCTACAGATCTTCCAGGATGAGGCTCGTCTTCTAGGCTGCAGTTTCCGGCTCAGAATTTCTGGAACAACTGTTGACGTTGGCCTATGCTTATTGTCCAATCTCATATACTGCATATATTCCTCACATTTTCTGTTACGTTATTGCCTTTATTGAACTCACTTCCATTATAGCTTTGAAAAAATAATTGTTAAAATCAAACTGCATGTTTCGAAATTTGTACTAATTTTACATGATAAAATTACTACCTGCTTTTATAGAATGTTGATGCAACTAGTTTATCCTGTCCCCCTCTGACTTCTAGTTCATACAATTGAAAAAACTGCATTATTTATGGGATAACACAATATATATGTATGTATGTATATATATATATATATATATATATAT
>NC_068999.1:31057238-31058728 GCF_001194135.2 Octopus bimaculoides | reverse complement strand
CTGTAAATGTACAACCATCCAGATCTCTGAGTACCTTATTTTTTCTAATATATATATAGAGAGAGAGATATTAATATTTCTAAGTCTCTCTAAAGGAGACTACGGCAGCGGTACTGGATATTAATAATTATCGCCAAGCCAACATGGCAGTCCCAAATATAGGACGAATGCTGCCGTAGATTAGCTCCAAGAGGCCATCGCCTCTAGCTAGCTACGTGACACACGAAACCTGTGTCCTTTATAACCTTCGAACAGGGGAGGTCAGCAGCTTCCCCTGGCTGGTTTGGCATCTGCAGACTAGTTTCAGGGTGTTGCCCCTTGTCAATGCAGACCTATATATATATATTTATATGTATATAAGTAATAATTAAATTTGGGTATACACCTTGTAGTATGCTGTTTAAAGCACATTCACTGTCTTCAGCTACCTGATGTCATCAACAGTATGGATATAAATGCTATCAGATTTACTTCAGGAATTCTCTCATGTCCATTGAGTTTACAACTTGAGAGAAAGAGAAATTAGAATTCATAAGATTCTTTATTAATCACTATGATTGTTCCAACCATTGTGCATCAGTCTGTCATGGGTGAGATTCCATACAAAGAGTTGTAGAGCATCATTCAGGGCAGATAAGCCTCATCAGGTAACTTGTCAAAAGGTATCTGTCTTGCATAAGCCATGTTTTCCCTAAGTTGTTGTTGTTCAGATTCATTAGGGATAGGCCTTTTGGAGAGGATGATCAGTGTTATATTGAGCTCCAGGTAAATTCTGAATGGAAACTTAGCTACTATGATTAAGAAAAAATTCCGATGAAGGAAAATTCAAAATAATTGATGCATAAATGCAAATAAAAATTTTAAACATATCTGAAGGCTACCCTAGGAAGGCACTGTCAAACTTTGAAGAGAAAAAAGAGAAAATGAGGAATTAACATCTTTTCAACAATAGGAGAAAAGTGCTTTTTGATTCACCAATTATGATTCTGATTTCTAAAATGAGTAATCTATTGATAACCCATTCCCAAAGAAAGTTAAAATTCACAAATCCCATGTGAAATCAGTTGAATGCCTATATAAATAAACCGTCTAAAAAACTTCCAGTGAATCAACTTCTTTTTTTCAATATTTTTTCCTGTGTAGAATAAAAATTTTCTTTCCTATATATACTCACCACACGAGGAATGAAAATGCCACAAAAGCCCAACCAAATGACAACACATTGAACCTAGAAATTATAAAAGAACTGAAAGAGATCTCCAAACACTCAGTCTTATCCAACAAAATCAACCAGATACAGACCTACCTGAAGGAATCTTTCAAAGTACGAAGAAGCACTGAAGAATGAAGAGACAATCTATATATATAAAAATGAGAATGTCTGTCTGTCTGTCTGTCTGTCTGTCTGTCTGTCTGTCTGTCTGTCTGTCTGTCTGTCTGTCTGTCCGTCCGTCCGTCTGTCTGTCTGTCATTGTGTGTGAATCCCTAAA
>NC_068999.1:31053089-31056127 GCF_001194135.2 Octopus bimaculoides | reverse complement strand
TATACTTTCATTGTGATTTCTGCAATGTGGTGCATAAATTGTCAAGTAAATGAGACACATCTTTGCCTCCACTGATTCACTTGCAAAGTGTTGAGTAAAATTATTTCGTTGCAGACCTCCTTTGGGTCTTTTTATTATCACTACGACACACATAGTCCCCAGTTGGTAACATTGATTTCAAGGCCCTCCTAGATGAGAGACTGGCATTCCACTTAATGTCTATGTTCCATGCTGGCATGGATTGGAGAGTTATTAATGTAGAAATATGGTATCGTAGCTACTAACAGTTGAGGGTTGCGTAGTCTAGACGGCATTTTTAGATTTCATTATTCTCTTTAACCCGGGCAAAGCCGGGTATTTCTGCTAGTGGTTACATAATATATACATGTATGTATGAATGTATGGGCAGATCTTCTTGAGAGCTGTCATTCACCATAGTCCCTTGTCATCTCTTCAGGGACATTTGATGTTCTGAGATCAGCTTTCACCACTTCACTCCATGTCTTCCTAGGTCTCCCTCTTTTGCAAGCCACATCCACATTAAACAATCAGCATTTATTTACACAGATGTCCTCATCAATACACATCATATCCATACCAGTGCCATCTTCTTTCTTACACACCACATCCAATTTTTCTTATGCTCAGTTTTTCTTTTAGCACATTTGCACTTTGTCAGTAATGTTCACTTACATTACACATCCACTGTTACAATGTTATATACCTTCTCTAGGTCAATAAATACTCTTAGCCAAGAATTTCTCCTGCAGTTGCCTCATTTGGAAAATTGCATTGGTGGTGCCTTTCCCAAGCACAAAGTAAAACTGTATTTCATCTATGTCTAGTCTCTCATGGATCAATTGTGCTATGACTCTCACCTTGACCTTCATAGCCTGACCCAGTAGATTGATTCCCCTATAGTTGCCTGTCTCTAAGGCATCTCCTTTGCCTTTGTAGCAGTTTACAATGATACTGCAATGCCAGTCATGCAGTACTTTTGGTTGCTTCCCACTGTCACTAATCCACTAATATTACATATGAACACTAGACATTTCTGAAGACAATGTAATTTGATTACATAATCTATATTATGTAATAGATATCTTTTTATTTATGAAATATATTTAAGATATTTGACTAAATATTTATAAGCAATCTCTCCATTGTTGTTTCGTTTTCTGTATATACATATATGTTGTCTGTGAGTTGTATGTTTGTGAATTCAAATTTCCCTTGTTAAAACATGTTTTATCTACAAATTGTAAACAATGGCTTTGTTAAAGATGTCATTTGCTTGTAGTCCAGAGAAAGCATATCAGGGCTTCATGGAATATTGCACAACCTTTGTGGGCAAAAGGCTCATGCATATGGTGTCATTTGTTTCCAGTTCTACATGTTAACGTGTCTGGGCTGTTTGTTGTTTAATAGACTGAAAGACTATTACTTCACATGGAAAACAACTGGAGTTAGCAAGGAAAGGCATGGGAGTGTAGAAAACTTTGCCCCAGCATACTGATCCAGGCAAGCACAGAAAAGTAGACATTAAAATGATGATGATTGCGATGATGATGATATAAAACTATTGCATTATCTTTCAAACTTTCTCTCCCTCTTTCTCTTTCTTTTCTTCTCTCTAATTCTCTGTCTCTCACTCACACAATCTCTGCTTTGTACTGATTCCATGACATGATAAATAAGAACAATGCTAGAGTAAATAATTTCATCGTATCAACTGACATCATATGACTGTTCACTTTCCTTGTGACACAGAGAAACTTCTTAAGGGAGATAATTTCTGCTGTAAGATTTAACAACAAAGTTTGTTTTTATTTTTAAACTGGGTTCTTTTCTTGAAGAAAAATAAGATTTATTTGTGCACTTAATTTTTTTCTTAAAATCTGTATCTTCTTACAGTGACAGATGGAAACTGGAGACTAAATGCATGAACCCCAGATTTAAAATATAGCTGTAAGTAAGTTTTATACAAACATTAAGTAATATTAATATATTTAATGCAGGGAGGCAGTGAGCTGGCAGAATTGTTAGCATGCCAGACAAAATGCTTAGTGGTATTTCGCCTGTCTTTAGGTTCTGAATTAAAATTCTGCAGAGATTGACTGCCTTTCATCCTTTCAGGGCTGATGAAATAAGTACCAATCAAGCACTGGAGTCAATGTAATTAACTTAACTTCTCCTAGGTAAGAGTATAAAAGTTGCACCACTCTGACAAGCCATACTGAGCCAGTATAGTAGAGTAGGCTCATGAAACCAATATGATCTCAAGCTCAAATTCTAGGGCATGATGGGTGGCAAGAACAAGCAGTGGCCCTCATTCTGCAGTCGACTAAACATATGCAATCCAATCCAATCCAAAATAAAAGGGGCATTACAAAGGTATCTTGAAATAATTATGCAATGTGACTGGTATACAAACAAACTGATGATTAAGTTAATATTAGCAAACCTGATGTAGGGAACATTATAAAGCTAAAGCAAACTAGAAATACTTACTTGTTAAACAATTTTAGTTTTCTACATCAACTAGTATAAATTCTTATACATTTACTTAACAAGTCTCCTACTCAGTAAGTAATCTGTAATATATGCTTTGCTAATGAACTCATAATAGAGGTGAAACATATCTACAGTTGTTTCACATTCTTGTCAAAATAATTAAGGAATATTAGTCATTAATTAATTTTTTTTTTAATGTATACATTAAATGTTACAGCATGAACTCAACTATTATCGTTCATTATTTGGTTATACTAATACATTATAATAATCTTTATTTTCACTGCATCAAGAAAGCTTTGAGACTGTCACAATTGTTTAAAATTTTAACAGAATATTTTATTGCTCTAGTGCATGGCATTCATATATTTCTCAGTTCTATTGGTTTGGGTCGAATAAAATAAATTTATTAGGTGTCATTACTTCTGAGATGAGTTAATGAACCTAGCATTCCTCTAACCTTTTCTTTTAAATTTCCAGTTTACAATGAAACATGATGAGTATATATATATATATATATATAT
>NC_068999.1:31051712-31053011 GCF_001194135.2 Octopus bimaculoides | reverse complement strand
ATATATATACACATATATATATATATATATATATATATACACATACGTGTGTGTGTGTGTGTGTGTGTGTGAGCATTCATACAAATATATACATACAAATTTATGTACATATATCATCATCATTTAATATCCACAGTACATGCTGCTGGCTTGAGATGATGGTTTGACAAGTGCTGAGGAGTTAGAGAACACCACCATACATCAATAACTGCATTGACATGGTTTCTGCAGCTGGATGCCTTTCCTAACACCAAACATTTCATAAAGTGTAGTGGTGTCTTTTCTTTTTTTGTTTTATGGTACCAGCACTAGTGATGTTGTTTTGAAACTTGCAAGACTAAGGATCCAAGGTGGTTTCTGTAACTGAAGGAGAAATTAGAAGAAGGATGGTGCAATGATTCGATGTGGAATGATAAGAGTGGAGGAGAGGAATTAAATGAGAGGAACAGATTTACAACTGTGAAGGAGTGGTAGTGGAGAGAGTAACGGAATAGACAGTACTGGGGATGGGTATGTGGTAGGGAGCAGGGGAATGAGAAAGAAACAGTGTTAAGAATTATTAGAGAAAATGAGGGGCAAAGTGGAAAGGAGATAATGCAAGTTGCGTAGAGGTAGAGGTCCAAAGCAATCCTACATTATAAGGGCTACAATGGATGGAAGGTATGAGGGGAGAGAAGACAAGAATGGTAGGAGTCCCTGGGAGAATCATTGAAGAAAAGGGACGAGTGGTGGGTAATGGAGGTGGTGGTGTGGCAGACAGATGAGAGGAGGTGGAGAAACTGTGGAAAGAAGATGGGGAGAGAAAGTGAGGCAGAGGAGAGTAATGAAGGGATGAAAGGGTAAAGTTACCATAGAGGTGGAGAGAGAAGAACAGAGTCTGAACAATGAAAAAGTGTCCCAGATGGAGAGGATATATACATCTGTGTGGGAGGGTCTGTGACTGTGTGAATATATATATATACTCTATATATTTCTTCTGCACTCATTTATTACTATTCATTTTATTTCTTTTTAAATTCTAACTCATATCTATTATCTGGAAGTCTTTTGTCACATAAAAAAAATAATAAATAAATATGAACAGTAATAAATGAGTGAAGAGCAAATATATAGTGCATGTTTATTTGGCAAAAAAAGAAAAATATGACCATCTTGAAGTGCAATAATATCTGTTTCAATACACGATTTTACATCAGGAATCTTGCAACACAAATTGGTAGACACGTATACACAGACACACACACACACACACACACACACATATATATATATATATATGTGTGTGTGTGTGTGTGTGTG
>NC_068999.1:31048255-31051607 GCF_001194135.2 Octopus bimaculoides | reverse complement strand
ATATATATATATATATATATATATATATAAGCAACAAGGATATCCAGAGGTAATGCAGTACGATCGTTTCATGCAACTCCATTTAACTGAACAATGCAACTATTACATCACTTTAAATGCAGACCAATCCTCAGCTGCACAAAGACAGAATTTAATTAAATTAAAACAGATGGACACATTAGTATAATTTTGCCTGAAATCTCCAAGAAGTTAAGGAGATAGACAAAGAACATGCTGCCTTTACTTCCACTTAGAAGCTACAAAAGTATCAGGAAGAAAGACTTGTTACAGATTTTACTTGTCACTGTTTTAATTTATAGACTAGTTTTATCAAATCCTTGTATATCCAAAGCCTTTGATATAGCTATGGGCTCGAGTGACTCAGCTGGAATCAGAAATCTAGTGGGTGCATACCTTTTAAGGTGCCTAAATATGGAAATTCCTGAATTAAAGGGAGGCTTATATAGGGATGATGCTCTGTTCATCATCCCTAGCAACAATAAATCAATCGTAGAAAGAATGAGAAAAAGAATTAGAAAATTTTTCAAAAACTTTAACCTAAGTATTACGTATGAATATTTTTTTGGATACTACTTTAAATATTAACTCAAAATTTTTTGGAGACTACTTTAAACATTAACTCTAAATTATACTACCCCTATAGGAAAGAAGGTGAGGTTACAAGATATGTGAACAAATTATCAAATCACCCCACTAATGTATTAAAATCGGTAGTTAAAAGTATTTCTAGGAGAATTACTAAATTACCATCAAACATTGATATTTTTAATTCCCATTCATACCACTACAATGTTGCTGTGTCTAAGGCAGGAAATTACTTTTCTTAGTCCTGTAAGTTCAGTAGCTTTTGATAGAGGAAAAAATGATAGTTTGAGCAATAGAAAGTCTACTAACTTACTTAGTTGTGAAAAAATACCAAATGATAAAGCATCCTATAAGCCTAACATTAAAAAAAAAATTATTACAATAATAGAGTTTGCTTCAATAGAAGAGAGGATACTAAAATGAGTAGGAAGCTCAAGTTAGATAAAAAAAAGGTGATGATGTAAAAGAAATGGTTACTCCTCTGGATAAGGAATCTACTAGAAATATATACAAAACTATTAACTATGGCACGATTCCAGGGTGGAGTGATAGTACAAATACATCCTGTCCTTACTTACACCATAAATTTAAAGGTAAGAATTTTGTCTGGCTCGAGTGACTCAGTTGAAATCACAAATCTAGTGGGTGCGCACCTTTTAAGGTGCCTAAATAGGGAAATCCCTGAATTTCAGGGAGGCTTATATAGGGATGATGTTCTGTTCATCATCCCTAGCAACAATAAATCAATCATAGAAAGAATGAGAAAAAGAACTGTGAAGGAGTGGTAGTGGAGAGAGTAACAAAATAGACACTACTGGGGGTGGGTATATGGTAGGGAGCAGGGGAATGGGAAAGGAAGTGTTATTAGAGAAAATGAGGGGCAAAGTGGAAAGGAGATAATGTGGGTTGTGTAGAGGTAGAGGTCATACAACTGATTATTTTATTTCTTTATTATTTTACAATAGCCTTTATTTATTTATTTATAAAATAAATCTAATATTTGTACTACCTCTATAAATTCATACTTAGCTTATATATAACAATACTGGTATATTCACTACTTAAAATAAACTGCTTAGATTATAATTAAATTAATTTATAGATAGCATGTTCTTTTACTCCTTTATTAAATACCAGTATATACCAATTGATCAATATTCACTGATACCATCTGATAAATTAGTATTTAAGTTTTATAATATGTATAAGTATTAAACTATTTCTGGATAATTTCTTTTCCTCCCTCTATTGTGGTAAAAGTTTGGTATATACTCAAAAGTATTCATAAAACATTTTATCCTCTTGTTATAATTATTCTTAATAATCCTCTGAATAACCCTAAACTTTAACTTTATACAAATAGCAGTATTACTTAAAATATTTAACTATAGTACTACTTGATAAGATTTCCCCTGTTTATGCATTTTGTCCAGCATAGTAAGAACTCTGCCATCTTCCTCATCATCGTCATCATCATTTAACATCCGTCTTCCATGCTGGCATGGGTACATACATACATACATACATACATACATACATACATACAAGGGTTGGACAAAATAATGGAAACATCTTAAAATTTCAAACAAATTTATTTTAATATGGGGTAGGACCACCTTTGGCAGTAATTACAGCTTGAATTCTATGAAGTATAGACTCGTACAAAGTTTGAATTGTTTCCAAAGGAATTTTGTCCATTCTTCAGATAAAATGTTCAACTTCACTAGAATATTCCTCGTGCCATTCAGTAACAACTTTAGCGGTGTCAATTGGTGCATTATCATCCTGAAAGATTGCGTTTCCCTCTGGAAACAGTTCCGCAGCCATAGGATGAATTTGATCAGCTAAAATGCTTAAATAGTCTTGACTATTAATTCTGCCATGAAGGGAAACCATTGGGCCAGTGGATTTCCAAGATATAGCTCCCCTCCCTCTTCAGATCATCACAGATCCTCCTCCATGTTTAACGGTTGGAAGAAAGCAGTCTGGGTCAAATGCTTCTTTTGTCTGTCTCCACATGTGTACTCAGCCGGTGGTCGGAAATAGGGCAAAGGATGACTCGTCTCAGAAAACAATATCCTTCCACTGCTCTAGGGACTAATTCTGTAGGTTTTTATTTCATTCTAAATGCTTTGCAGCATTTGTTTTTGAAAGTAGTGATTTTCTGATTGCAGCCCTCCCGTGAAATTCAGCTTTGTGCAGCTTCCGGAGAACAGTTTTTGTGGAAACTAGGTTCTTGAGGTGGTTATTAAGCTCTGCAGTAATGTTGGGAGTTGTACTTTTGTGATCTTTTCTAACAATTCGTGTAAGGGTTAGGGTTAGGGTTAGGGTTAGGGTTATGTCTTCTTCTGGAGTTTTGTTTCAACGAGGAAGTTTTTCCCTCTTTCTCAAAGGCTGTCATTACTTTCAAGAGAGTACTTCTTACACCAAACACCAAACATTTTGGCTATTTTCGTTATGCTAGCACTTACCATATGAGCACCAACAATTTGACTTCTGTGAAAGTCCGATAGATCTGTCAATTTAATGAATTTTAAAGACGTTTTCCTGATGGTATATGAAAAGAAACAGTAATTTCAGCAAAACATATTAAGCAACACTAATAATAAATCAAAAACATAAAAATAAACAAGCTTTTGATGGTTTTATAAATATTTCAAAATTATGATAATTATGAAAATTGTACACTGAAAAAATAAATCAAATTGTGTTTCAACTCTGTATGAATATATGTGTGTGTATGTAA
>NC_068999.1:31042421-31047766 GCF_001194135.2 Octopus bimaculoides | reverse complement strand
ATATATATATATGTATACATACATGTATGTATGTCATCATCCTCATTTAATATCCATTTTCCATGCTGGTGTGTGTGTATTTTAATATCAACCTTTCTATGTTTACAAGGGTCAGATGGAATTTTTTGAGGCAGATTTTCTACAGCCAGATACACTTCTACTTACCAACCATCACCTGTTTCCAAACAAACCAGTATTTCCCAGTTGTTGGACATGTTTCATGGAGGATTGGAAATGACACTGCTAATTTGTCATTTACAACCTTCACTTGGTGTGAAGACAAAGAAACACAATCATACACACTCACACATACATACATACATACATACATACATACATACATACATACATACATACATACATACACACATATTGCTATACGGTTGTGAAAAGAGGGATAACTGTAAACCAGACTAGCAACATCTCCATCAATAACTTAACTGTTTCCCCAATATCGGATGAGGAATGTTACAAGTATCTAGGGGTACATGAAAACACATCTAAGAATGGCACCTGTAACAAAACATGTGTCACGAAAGAATATTACTGTCAAATAAAGAAAATTTGAAACTCAGAACTCTCTGCATTCAATAGAACAATGGTCCATGATGTGTTTGTAGTGCCAGTACTCATACCAAGATTTAGGCTGCTTGATTGGATGGTTGATGAGATCTGAGCCATTGATGCGAAAACCTGGAAGATAATAACAAGCACACATAATTTCCACATCATGAGTGATGTAGACCACCCCTACCTAAAATAAAAAACAAGATTGCAGAGGCTTAACATTGTTCCAAACTGCCTTTGAATGTCATATCATATCACTTTGGCAACATCTTTTAACCACCAGGAGTCAAAGTGCATCAGTGAAAAAGAGAACACCTATGCTGAACTATTAAGAAATTTACAGTTACTCTATTCAGATTACAAATTCAGATTTATACCTGTAATTATTGGGGCACTGGGATATGTAACACACTGCCTAAATACCAATCTTGAGAAATTAGGTTTCTCAAAACCAAAAAGGAGAAAGCTGATTCAAGGACAACAGATCTAAGCCATCACTAGAACTGTAAAAATTTATAAAACTTTCCAGAAGTTTATCATTTAAATATATGTGAGCATGTCTAGATATGCAACTATAGGAATGAGAAGATATACATAAAACAAGACAAACAAATCTACACATATACATACATACAAAAATAC
Organism: Octopus bimaculoides; assembly: GCF_001194135.2. Taxonomy (NCBI): domain Eukaryota; kingdom Metazoa; phylum Mollusca; class Cephalopoda; order Octopoda; family Octopodidae; genus Octopus; species Octopus bimaculoides. The sequence continues at coordinate 31,046,557 of NC_068999.1, read as the reverse complement.
CCTGTTGATGTTGCTGAAATTCAATTGAAGAAACCTTGGATCTAGGTTAGAAACCAACTCTTTCTCCATTGGCAAGAAATCTTAAAATAAACTGAATAATGACACTGAATTTGGTAGGCGGAAGTCACTGCCGCGTGTGTATATGTCTGTGTATGTGCTTGTGACTCTCCGAGAGAGGGAGAGGGATTCATACATATCTCTTACTTTTTAATTGTTTCAATCATTAGAGTGTGGCCATGCTGGAGCACCACTTTGAAGAAATTTTAGTCAAATGAATCAACCCTAGTATTTTCTAAGTCTTGTACTTATTCTATCAGTCTGTTTTGCTGAATCACTAATGTTATCAGGATGTAAACACACCAACACTGGTTGTCAAGTGGTGGTGGGGGAACAGACACAGACACAAATGCATACACTACACACACACACATCTATATATATCATGGGTTTCTTTCAGTTTCCATCTACCAAATCCACTCACAAGGTTTCAGTCGGCTCAAGGTTATAGTAGAAGACACTTGTAGATGTATATGTATGCATTCTTCAAAATACATTAAGAAATGATAGTCATGAAAGTGCTCAATAAAAGTAATATTTTAGAGCTCTCTTTGCATAAGGGGCCACCAAAGAAATAAGTTTGAAGTATAAACATATCAGGATAAATACAAATCTTGCTGTAACACAAACTGTGTTTTTGAACTTTAGTTAGGTCTGCAGTTCATATTGATCAATATCATGAAGTTCACCAATTTATATGTATTTCAATAATAACAAACATATAGCAACAGCTAGTTTGATTTGAAACCAACATGTTCTTTGTTGAAATATTATGCTTATCATTACCCTGAAGCCATGCAATGGTAGGATCCCATAGCTGTCAGGATTAATGAATAGTGCAGTAACATTAGAATGTCTTTTTGTTGATGTCTCTAGTGTTGTTTGAAGAGCGTTGTCTATCCATAATTCACTTCCACTAACATTCTGAAAGGTCAGCGCTGACTTTCATTCCACAATGGCATTAAAACAGCTTTGTCAATTTTCATTTGGTGATTTGTTGAAAATGTCATCTTTGGGTAAAAGTTGATGAAATATGCAAACTTCACTGCAAAAACTAATTTTACAGACTCACTGGGGAAACTGCACTTGATCTGACATCCAACATGCAACATTACAATGCATACTAAAATAGCAACAACAACATAAACAAAACATACAAAAACAACAACAATAACAAGCATATGTAGACATCCATTAAGAAAAGTTCATATGTTCAATGGGTTTTAAAGGAGTTCTAAACTTCCTCTATTGTATTCTAAATCATTACATAAATCCATAATCGATGCACATAAAAGTCTAATATTTATTATGCAGCATTGCGTCTTGCAGTACCTAACTTCTGAAGTAACTAATTCCACATTTATGCCAACATTTAGATGCAATGGCGCCAATTCTCAATGTAGAAATTTTCACAAGATTTACTGGATATCAAGGAAATACTGAGAATAAAGATAAACTTTATCATATCAATTAATTGGATAACCAATATAATTGTCTTCTGTCACCTGATAATGGCTGTACTGCATTTGTTACCTTAAAAGCCCCAGTTGGTGGGTAGCATCAAGGTCCTTGACTGTGGGTAGTATCAGGGTCTTTGGTAGTAAGTGATATCATGACCTCTGTAGTGGGTAATGACTAGCTTGTGTGATTGAAGCTCAACTCATATTTCACTCTGCTGCTCACTGTTCCTAAATAACAATTCTGTTGTCCACTGTCCTATGGCAGTAAGTGTGTTCCCCATTCATTAACATTAGCTCTTTCCTCCTCGTTGTCATCTGATACAATGGTGTTTAAATCCAGTGAATGAAGCAATGATTATTGATGACACTATTTCAATGGCAGTGAAAGGAAATGTGAAACAACAAGCATCTTTTGTCATATTGCACAGACAGTAGACATATGTTTGTGGGTGATACTTAAATTTCAACCTAACAACAGAAATATGTGTCCTGCCTACATTTAGACACTTGCTATCTAATTTAATACTGACACAATGATTAACTTTTACTATGGTTTTCCAAATATTCTCTTTCTCTCCTCTAAATCTTGGTCATGTTGTTTTCATGTATCCCAGTTCAGACTTGATAAAGCAAACCTAAGATGTTAGTTAACTTCAGGTCAAACTTGATCCAAAATTCTCTGGCTCATAAATATTCCAGCCATGACATTCATTCCTAGTTTGAATATATGGTGTTTATATATTTTGTTACTAAAATTGGTGATACTTGGCAATTATGAGAATATTTTTAGTGCAATTAGTTCATTACGTGAAGATGAATGAGGCAATAAAACTATTATATCAAACTACTGTGACTAATTCACTGATCAATCAAACAGCAATGTCAATACAGCGACATTCTTCCTCGGTCTGTTAAACCAATGTCCTTTAGTCCACAGCAAGTCTGTATTTGCAGTTGTTTAAAACATGCATTTTCGGATTTCTAGGTAGGCTCAAACAACACTGTCAGTTTACAGCTTTATTCAGTCTGTGAGTGGCTGAAATAATTAGCTCCCTCGAACAAGCGTTCTCTGCTACATTCGATTGTCAGTTATGTAATGTAACCACCACCATTTTTCAATCGAATTCCTTGAGTTTCTTGTCTCCCTTTTCTAAAGGACTCCCAGAATATAGTTTTGTTCTATTGTGTTAATGCTGGCCTCTCTCACACAAGAGCATTCTTTGTCCACGTGCACCAGCAGATTTAACCAAATTCAATACCATTATCTTTCACACTTTTCTTGAAACATTTCTATCAAGTCTTCTTCTATATATACAAAGTACAACTAATGTCTTCACGCATTCATTCATTGACTGCCAACATACCAGAGACATCTCTATTAAACACTACACAGCTCCATACAAAACTCTATGCAAGGCAATTCATGTGTAACCTATGCTACAATAAAACTTTATAATCCTAAAGTGAGTTGTTATTGTATATCACCACACACTTAACGAACACACGAACACAGTTGGTGACATCTGTCTGCTGCACACTGTTATCAAAATCCACCATCGCCGACATTGTCATCTTCAACCAACAACCATGGAGTCAACTCAACGTGAGAACAACTTTTGTCAAACTAATAACCAACAGACAACGTTAAGGTGGTGGTGTCAACAAACTACCACACTGGAGACCTTCAGGAACCCTTCATATTCAATATGGCAATCATCCCATTGCTAAAAGTCCATCACTGGTCTGCTATTCCAGTTGACACACTTTTATCAGGCTTTCATTTTTTGCTAATTAATTCCTGGAGACTTACTTGACTTTTAACATTTGGTACGCCTCTAATTACATCTTTTATTATTTCTATTATTCATCATCGACCACTTTCTGCAGCACTGTACTTATATGTTGTCATAGAGGGGTCTATTCCAGCACAATAGAGTTTCGTTGTTAATTTCTGAGGCTTGATTAAAATACATTCTTATAGCTATCCACGACTAATAGGGAAAAACAGCTTCAGCAGTTTTCCTGTAAGTCAATGATGCACTTGTTAATTACACATCAGTAATCTGTATACACTCAGAGGTGCCAATTTGCAACTAGGTAGATTGGATCAGTTAGTATCTTGCCAGAGCATGTTATGCAATGTCAATAACATGATTATATCATCATCATCATCATTTAATGTCCGATTTCCATGTCCTTCTTAACACCAACCACTTTACAGAGTGTACTGGATGCTTTTTATGTAGCACCATCACCAATGAGCCCATGAGACTAGGGATGTTCAGTTGGAGTGGGATGCAGGGGTCACCCTGTATGCAAAGACAACCACATTTTTATTTAACTTGACATGGCTTTTCTACACAGCAAACAGCCAGGAGTCTCTGTCCCCTGTCATCCCCTCTGTGATTCCCTATGCCTGTAGATCCTTTCTCACCACTTCATCCCACATCTTCCTGGCTCTACCCCTTCCACATGTTCCCCGTATATATATATATATATATATATATATATATTATATATGTAAAGTGAAAGGGGTACAGTAAACTTGCTGTGAGGAGTAGAATATTCGTTTTGGATGCAATTCTTATTCAGTGGGTAGAGAAAAAGAGAAGTTGAAGA
>NC_068999.1:31040849-31041685 GCF_001194135.2 Octopus bimaculoides | reverse complement strand
AGAGAGAGAGAGAGAGAGAGAGAGAGAGAGAGAGAGAGAGAGAGAGAAAGTGAGTGGAAGAGGGAGAGAGCAATTTCTTTCAGCTGTTAACCACAGAGCTTCTTTTAAGCTCATCAACAGGTACAGGCTATCAGATATAACCATAAATCAGAGGTTGATGTTTTTCACATCATATTGCCAAAAGTCCATAATACCTGGAATGAGCAAATTGTTTTATGGCATAAATTTACAATCATTTCGCCAGAATTCTAATACAAGATATTGCCATATTATATGCCTATATGCTCAAGAAAAAATTTGGGCTAGTCAAGTCTGGGGAACATGAAGGCCAGTTGATATTGCCATAGCAGGAGATTATTCTCTCATCAAAGCACTACCATAGCAGCTGCATTGTTTCTCTTGTAGTATGAGCTGTTGCTCCATCTTGCTGGAACCATGTGTGAAGCCTACTTTGAATGGCCTTCATGTTCCCTTGTCTTGACTAGCCTGGATTTTTTTCTTGTGGGGATACCTGAATGACAGAGTTTATGTCAACAAACCAGAGACCCTGGTGCATCTGAAGGAGAACATCAATAGAACAATCAGAGAAGTGGGGTCTGAAACTCTTGAGGGTGTTATGGTGCAAGCTTTGGAAAGAGCACGGGCATGTGAAGCTGAACATGGCTGTCATTTAAGTGATGTAATTTCCATAGCTGATGTAGTGGTGTTGCAAAATTTGACTTGTGCACATTAATTTCCATTATGTCCGTTAATATGTATCAAACTTTCATACATTTATTTGTAAACTTAAAGAAGTTATAAAAATTGAAACTCATCAGTGACTTTTGGGACACCCT
>NC_068999.1:31039854-31040839 GCF_001194135.2 Octopus bimaculoides | reverse complement strand
TATATATATTTATACTAAGGGCATTACTATACATAAATGCCTCATGCTAGGAGGCATAATAAACACATAATAAACTACCATAATAAACACATTTTACCGAATGCGAGGGAATGCAACTCTCAAAGCAAGCCTCATTAAAAACAGACTTAACGGTAAATCATGATTTCGTAATTAGCGCAGTAATACGCACTCTTTACTCATCAGTACACGTATGGTCAAGACATAAAAATAAACAAAAAAAAATCAACATACCAGACGAACATTCCATATATTCAGCATAGTACATAGAAATTGTATATATAGGGATAAACAATACTATACATACTATACATAAGGACGAATAAATTAAGAGAAGGCAAGGAAATGTGAGCGAGGGGGATCTCTTCTTCCTCCACTTTTCACTTCACTGTGTCCCTGTCATTTTTTATCGCCCCTCCCTAATTCTTTTGTCCTTCTGCCTCTACCTCTCTTTCTTCTCTTCCCACATTACCGGTGTTCAGCCAAGCCTCACCTTTCTTTCTTGGGCAGCTGTTGTGCATGCAGCATCGTTATTTCTCCTTGTGCCTGTGAAATCTTGTATCCCAGCTGTAAGGCCTTGTTTCCATATACGCCAGCTTAATTTTATTCATCCTTAGTCGAAAGGCATCTGTTGTTATGTCTCGTTATTATTCCTACTGTATTTGTGTAACATTGTTCGTTTTTTCCGTCCTTGTTTTTATATATATTCGCGGCTTTCTTCCAAGGAATCTAATGCTCTTAGCTTAGTTTTTCCTTGGGGCTGGCCAGATTGGAGCAATATCGAGAATAACCAGCCAAAATTGCAAGGATAATTTGGATCTCGACTGAAGAAAGAAAACTCCGAATGACTTGTCCTTGTTTTCTTTGTATCGTCTATCGAGATGTTTTGTCCCTTTCTTGTATCACCTAACTGTCTGGATGTTTTGTGTTCTTGTCCCATTCTGTATTATACACACACACACACACA
>NC_068999.1:31035484-31039498 GCF_001194135.2 Octopus bimaculoides | reverse complement strand
ATATATATATATATATATATAGACATACATACATGTACATAATCACATATATATGTATATACACATGCATATATGGGTACAGGACATCAAAAAACATAAATAACATGAAAAACGGGAACATGAATTACAACAACATGGAAAACAAACTTTTTTGCGAACAAGAAAAGAAAGAAACACACATACATACAGGGTGCGTTGGGTAAATTGTCGCCATTTTATATTTTTTATTTCGTGAATGCGCATTGTTTGCTTTTGATTTTGTTGACTACACAGCATAGTAGGGCCAGCTGTACATTGTGAGAAAAACAGCAACATGACACAATTCATTCTGCCAGAAATTTGGAAACAAATTGTACTACTTGGCACTCACACCTTAAGTTCCAATATGCACATTTCGGTGTGTTTGAGTGTCAATCTGAGGACATATAACAAGAGTGATAAAAATCAAACATCTAGTCAACATCATCGTGTTTGGAGTGATCATTAATGATGGCAACGTTTTGCCTCCATTCAATTTCCTACATGGTTGCAGATTCAACAGGGAGGCCTAAAACAAGTGCCTGGAGAAGCTGCTGGAAGACCCCATGTTTGGCAACAGGACTCTGCACCATGCCACACAAGCAGTAGAACCCAGTCATGGCTGTCAGACAATTTCTGCGACTACATCACCCCTAACGTCTGGCCACCTAACTCCCTCGACTGCAACCACCTTGATTATTATGCACGGGGTGCAGTTGAGTGAGAGACCAACAAAACTTCTTGTAGCACCAAAGACGAACTGAAGGCAAAGATTATGGTAGTATTCACTGACTTAAACAAGGAGATTGTCCAGAAGAGTTGCATGAGAATCTGAAGTCGTCTGGTGGCTGCGGTTGGGGTCAATAGTAATTTTATTGCATAAATTTTCTTTTTAGTATTTCAAGATATTGTTATATAACTTTGGTAAATATATCTGTTAAAATGAGATGTCAGTGTTATTTTCATTATTGCATAATTTAGACAACAGTTTATTCACTGCACCTTGTATGTGTGTATATATATATATATATATATATATATATATATATATATATCGCTAGATTGGCCTTCATGCTGGCAAGAAGGGATAAACATCCCTCTGTGATTCATCCGCTAATGCAGTATCGCCCAGTGAAATGAATCACTGATGATGGTCAACTGGATGCCCACTGATACTATGGTTTATGCTGTAATCACCTCAAGGATACGGATTCTGATGTTAAAGTTATGTGATTTGTGGAAATGCACATTGCAATGCATTAAATATTTATAAATTCCATCCTAGAATTATTGTTATTATTACTTTATATGTGTGCATGTGTGTGTGTGTATAAAATGGATGATAGTATTTTCCACCGAGACGTTACAACTGTATCTGATTTTTCAGGAGCTTCCATTCTCTGTATTTACTCAATTGCTGACATTTTTCAATGGTTTCTCCCATTGTTATGATGCACCACTTTCTATCATTAATAAAACTGTTGGCATTTTTGACAACATGGTTATGCTAGTTATATAATGAAATGCCAATACTCCTGAGTTCGAATGTCAGAGGAATAATTGTAAATTTATATAATAAAACAATTTGTTCACTCCGTTCCCTTTGCTAATTATATACATATATATAAATATATATATATATATATATATATATATATATACAATCAAGTCCTATTCAAAATAATTGAAACACCTATCATCATAACTTCATAATTTTGAAATATCTATAAAACCGTCCAAAGCTTGTTTATTTTTCTGTTTTTTTTTATTTATTATTAGTGTTGCTCAATATGTTTTGCTAAAATTGCTGTATCTTTTCGAATAACATCAGAAAAAGGTAATTAAAATTCATTAAAATGACAGATCTATTGGACTTTCAAAGAGGTCAAATTGTTGGTGCTCGTATGGCAGGTGCTAGCATAATGAAAACAGCCGAAATGTTTGGTGTATCAAGAAGTACTGCCTTTGAGAAAGAGGGAAAAACCTCCTCATCGAAGCAAAACTCCGGAAGAAAACCAAAACTTTCAGATAGAGACCGTCAGACTCTTACACAAATTGTTAGAAAGGATCACAAAAGTACAGCTCCCAAAATTACTGCAGAGCTTAATGACCACCTTGAGACATCAGTTTCCACAAAAGCTGCTGCAAAATCCAGATTTCAAGGGAGGGCGGCAATCAGAAAACCACTACTTTCAAAAACAAACGTTGCAAAGCATTTAGAGTGGAGTAAAAACCTACAGAATTGGTCCCTAGAGCAGTGGAAGAATGTTATTTTCTCAGACAAGTCATCCTTTGCCTTATTTCTGACCACCGGCCGAGTATACGAGTGGAGATAAATAAAACAAGCATTTGACCAAGACTGCCTTCATTCAACTGTTAAACATAGAAGAGGATCTGTGATGATCTGGGGGGGCTATATCTTGGAAATCTGCTGGCCAAATGGTTTCCCTTCATGGCAGAATTATTAGTCAAGACTATTTAAGCATTTTATCTGATCAAATTCATCCTACAGTTGCAGAACTGTTTCTGGAGAGAAACGCAATCTTTCAGGATGATAATGCACCAATTCACACAGCTAAAGTTACTGAATGGCACGAGGAACACTCTAGTGAAGTTGAACATCTTATCTGGCCACCACAGTCCCCATATCTCAATATTATTGAACATTTATGGTGAATTTTAAAAAAACAAGTAAGGATTTAATATACTCCACCATCATCACTATAAGAACTGGAGACTGTTTTAGCTGAAGAATGGACAAAAATCCCTTCGGAAACAATTCAAATTTTGTCCAAGAATTCAAGCTGTAATTACTGCCAAAGGCAATCCTACCCCATATTAAAATAAATTTGTTTGAGATTTTATGGTGTTTCCATTATTTTGTCCAACTCTTGTATATATATATATAGGAAAAAATAGAAGTTAAAAATGCACTGAGAATAGTTAAAATATTTTTTATTATATTTAAAGATTTAACTGGTTTCAAAGGTTACACAGATTTTCAAAAAGTTGAAATAGTAAGACATGACTTATGTCACAACTATCTTGCTTCTGACTAGTGTTTGAAGCGTGTCCTATTTTATAGAGTTCAAATTAGTACATGTTTTAAATAGGACTTGATTGGTAGAGGATAGTCACATGACTGATCTTAGAAATTTTTGTAGGTTACTTGCTACATGACATTGGTACTGTCACTTGACAAGTTCAGTTGACCGTGTCAGCTTTAACTTATGATGCCAAACATTGTCACTTGATACTAAAACACAGATGTAGCAGAGAACCAACAAAAATTTCTAAGGCCAGTCATGTGACTATCCTCTGCCAATCAAGTCCTATCCAAAGCATATGCTAATTTGAGCTATGAACTCCCTATAAAAATAGGGCAAGCTTCAAACACTAGTCAGAAGCAAGATAGTTGTGACATAACCCACGTCTTACTATTTCAACTTTTTGAAAATCAGTGTAAACTGTGAAACCAGTTAAATCTTTAATAAAAGAATATTTTAACTATTCGCATTGCATTTTCAACTTCTATTTTTTCCTATATTTCTACCCATGGGGAATAAAATAACTTTGATATATATATATATATATGTGTGTGTGTGTGTGTGTGTGTGTGTGTGTGTGTGTGTGTGTGTATGGTAGATGGAAGATGGAATATACAAGAAATTTTATTAATCACAACAATTGTTTCGACACATCTAGCATCAATCCTACATGGGTGGAACACTTAACAACTGGTTCAGGAGCATCCAGCAGTGCAGATGTGTCTCAGGGGATAAACAGGGTCAACTCATTAAAATAACAGTTCTGCAATGTATCTTCTCATTTCATAGAAAGAAATGCAGCAAAACAAAGGAAATATCTTCATAAGATCAAAAATAAAATCCCAGATGCAAAAAAGAAATGAACATGCCACATAGCAAGAAAAGTATTAAAAATTACTGTTAACAGATAAGGATGCGTATATATATATATATATATATATATATATAT
>NC_068999.1:31033907-31034431 GCF_001194135.2 Octopus bimaculoides | reverse complement strand
AGTCATATATTAATTAATATCGATTTATTATCAGTAGGCCAGCACATCTAAAGAATCAAAGAGATTCAGAAATATTATCTGCAATCTCAGGGGATTAAGGTACATTTTAAAAAATAACGTCGACCACTAGCGTGGACAATTGATGCGCTAGAAATAGATCACATCTTGTGTCTATTAAAACCTAAATTGTTCTCAACATGAAATATAGCAGCATACCATAAACGTGAGCGGGCAAGACATTTAAAATCACCTAAACAAGCATTATTAAACAGGAACTAGTTTCGGATTTAACAAATTCTTACCATAAATATATATATATATACACACACACATCATGTTAATTTTGCATAAATGCACCCAGCACACTCTGTTTGGTGGTTGGCATTAGGAAGGGCATCCAGCAGTAGAGCCCATGCCACAACAGACAATCAGAGTCTGAATGACCCCTGCCAGCCAGCTCCATGTCAAACTATGCCATCATAGAAAGTAGACTTTAAACAATAATGATGATGATGATGATGATA
>NC_068999.1:31033337-31033897 GCF_001194135.2 Octopus bimaculoides | reverse complement strand
GTAGACACTGCAGAAACAAAACAACAATGAAAATATCTCCTCTTTACATAATACATTTTTCAAACTATTTTATTTCTTTAAGGTATCTGACAATAATTGAATTCGTAAGTATCAGAGATTCATTGAAAATGTCTGTATTCCACAATGTTATTATTTCAAAATTTATTTATTTAATTTGAAACAAATATTGTGTTTGCATTTTTTAAAAATTACATGCTAGAAATACATATTTGTCCAGATTTTCAATTTCCCTAAGAATTACAATGGTGTGTGTGTCAAAAATCACTTCATACTTAAGTGGTATGTCAGGTACCACCTCCCTCTTCTGCAATGCTCACTTTACTCTTACTATGGCTTCTTGAAAAAAATCTAGATCTGAAAGAATATCCATATAAAAGCCTACTTGATTCCATCATAACTTATTTCTTCCTCATTCTTCATATTTGTTCTTTGAATTTAATTTTAGTCTCCTTGTAAGAAAGAAGAGGCATTTTCCAAGGAAAATTCATCTATACGTGTGTGTGTGTGTGTGTGTGTGTGTGTGTGTGTGTGTGTGTGTG
>NC_068999.1:31027887-31032839 GCF_001194135.2 Octopus bimaculoides | reverse complement strand
ATATATATATATATACATAGATATATAAAGATAAATTAAATATAGAGATATTCTATTAACATTCAATAATTTATTTATATTACAATATTACATTAAATACTCTGAATATACTACATAACATAACATAACATAATAATATATAAATAATTATAAAAACCATAAAAGTCCAACAAATTGTTTCGACTTATATATTTTTTTTTCTGATATACATAATCACTGTTCAATTATATATAAGTCACTTCAGGGTCAATTCGTTTGAGAAAGACGAAATCCCGTCTGGAAATACAGCTGGATTGTAAAAATATTTAAGTCGAAAAATTTGTTGGACTTTTACAGTCTTTATAATTATTTATACAATATTATGTTATGTATTATAGTCATAGTATTTAATGTATTATTGTAATATAAATAAATTATTGAATGTCAATAGAATATCTCTATGTTTAATTTATCTTTATTATTGAATTATTCCAATATTCATATTGGTATCCAGCTGAAGTACCAGTGAATTGGATGTTTAATACATCCCTTTGAAGGATTTCTTTTCCTCAGTTTGTTGCATATATATATATATATTAGCTGACGTACCTGGTAATTCTCGGGAAAGCGGGGATTATCCCTTGGTTCCGTCCTCATAATTGTTTCACTAATCCAATAACAACAATACAAAGTATGTAGCCCTTAAAATGGTTTTTGTGCATTTACAGAGAATACCGAACTGTCTTACACAGGATCTTGTTTTAGGAGTTCCTAATAAGTTATGAATACCCAAATTGGGAAGTCAGTTATGTAATAGCATGAAATTAGTTACCCGATAGTAAGAATTCAAATAAAGTAGCCATGAAAAGGGCTTTAATGTGTTCCCAAAGTATATAGAACTTAGGAGGAAATATTAATAAGGCATGTATACTTAAATCGCGGAGCATGTTACGTAATAACAGGCTAATCAGATATGAGATAATAACAATTCAAAGTAAATAAGTCTGAAAAGGGCTTTGTGCGTTCCCAGTGAAAATTACCCTCAAGGACGCTAGTGTTGGTATATTCGTGAATAAGTGGATCTATTGTTTAGGAAAATACTATTTACTTGTCTAAGGGTTGTACTGGATAAATTGCGAAAATAACTCTAACAGTTCAAATACTAAGAAATAAGCATACCCAATTTCATTTTTATCAAATAATTTAGGAAAATGAATGGGTTATTGAATCTTGCATGTGTAAACCTCCTTGCGACAATGTAACCTTTCATTTAATCAAGATAGGCGCAGGAGTGGCTGTGTGGTAAGTAGCTTGCTTACCAACCACATGGTTCTGGGTTTAGTCCCACTGCGTGACACCTTGGGCAGGTGTCTTCTACTATAGCCTCGGACCGACCAAACCTTGTGAGTGGATTCGGTAGACGGAAACTGGAAGAAGCCCGTCGTATATATGTATATGTATATATATATATGTGTGTGTTTGTGTGTTTGCGTGCCTGTGTTTGTCCCCCGACATCACTTGACAACAGATGCTGGTGGGTTTACGTCCTCGCAACTTAGTGGTTCGGCAAAAAGAGACCGATAGAATAAGTACTAGGCTTACAAAGAATAAGTCCTGGGGTCGATTTGGTCGACTAAAAAAGGCGGTGCTCCAGCATGGCCGCGGTCAAATGACTGAAACAAGAAAAAGAGTAAAAGAGAGAGAGTAGAGTATATCCTTGGCTTGAAGAGTAGCCTGCAGTATACACCTCGCCTGGATATTTACCACTTTCGACGTATATATGTAGTCTGTTTGGATCTTATGTAGTCCATTCCTTAACTCTTGTATTCTTATTCGCATACCTGGCAAACCTGGTCACCTACCGTGAAATATAAAAAGAACTTTTTTCAGTCTATCATACTTCGATACGAAAAAATCCACAACCTTCCATCTCAATAAACCTCTATTGTCACTGAATGTTGTTTTTTATATTTACAATGGATTGCTTGAAGCTAACTTTTCTTCCTACACCTCGATCTCTGGATCATATATATATATATATATATATATATATATATATATATATATATGTGTGTGTGTGTGTGTGTGTGTGTGTGTACATATGTATACATGTATGTATATATGTATATGTGTGTGTGTGTGTGTGTATATGTGTGTGCATATATATTTATATATATATATATAAGTATATATATATATATAAGTATATATATATGTGTGTGTGTGTGTGTGTGTGTGTGTGTATGCATATATGTGTGTGTGTATGTGTGTGTAGAACAAAATTGAGAATTATGGAAATATTTTTTGCAGAGTTATATAGTAAAACAGGAAAGTGGAAATCATTTGGTATTATTTATTCTCCATTACATGATTCACTTGCCATTATCATCATCATCATCATCCTCATCATCATAGGAATTACAAAATTTTAAATTTTCTCTAATTTCTAACACGAATCTCCTTAGATGTCTATATAATATATATACATACATGTATATATATAATATGTATACATACATGTATATATATAAAGATAAATTAAATATAGAGATATTCTATTGACATTCAATGATTTATTTATATTACAATAATACATTAAATACTATGAAAATAATATATAACATAATATATTATATGAATAATTTTAAAAACCGTAAAGGCCAACAAATTGTTTCGACATATATATATATATTCTGATATACAAAATCACAGTTCAATTATATATAAGTCACTTCAGGGTCAACCGGTTCAGAAAGACGAAATTTGGTTTGGAAAAGACGGCTGGATTGTAAAAACTAATTCAAATGTCTGTGTTATGAGCGTGAGCGTTAACTATTCAATCTTACATCAATTACAATTAAAAAACAACAAAAGCATTTTAACGGACGATATTAAGTAAAATTATTCTAGATAAGTATATTCCCAAACTGAAGGAAAAATTGAAATTAGATCTCTGGTCAAATATCCAGGAAGTTATTAATTGGTTTGATAAATTAGATAATAAAATTAGAAGTAAATTCATTCAATTAGACTTTATTAATTATTATTCTTCAATTAATCCAGTTGTACTAAATAGTGCACTTATTTTTGTTAAGAAAACTCTAACCTAAGTTTAAGAGAAATTAAAGTTAGTTTGGAAGCTAGAAAGTCTGTCATTATATTCTATAACAAGTACTGGGTCAGAAAAAATGCTACCGATTATTTTGACATAACAATGAGCTCAACCGATTCAGCTCAAGTTACTGATTTAGTAGGTACTTACATACTATACATTTCCATAATGAATGATGCACTATTTTTGTAAATCCAATAGAAAAATAAACTTATATATGAAAAAGTTCCATAATTTAAAAAAAGATTTGGTTTATCTATCTCTATAGAAAATGAACATGATTCAGTTAATTACCTAGATGTAAATCTGAACCTTGTTACTGACCGAAACATTCCCTTTCATAAACCAAATAGTAGTGTACAATACATTAAATTTCACAGTAACCATCCTAAAGTTTTCGCAAAAAATCTGGTTGATAACATTTCGAAATGCATTTTCTGTTTGTCATCTAATGAGGAAAAGTTTAATAATGATGTAGGTTACTATAATAATGCACTTAAAAAGGAAAGATACTGGAATAGTATATTATACTGTAATAAGAATGAGAACTGCAACAAATCTTATAATAATGGAAAACTGATTGACAACGAAGTGGGTGAATATAATAGTTGAAAGATATCCGATTTATTTGTAAATACTAATGAATTGATTAACAATTGCATTGATATTAAAAAGAAAAAGAGTAGTAAATATACCCTGAATAAAAATAAATATTCAAATAAACTTAGGTCTAATGATAATAAATATACGCCATATGTCAACCCCAATACACCCAATGATGTTAAGTATAACAAAGATAATTATATTTGGTTTATCATTCCTTATGCACGACAAATAAAAACGAATCTGGTCAAGCTATTTTACATATCTATATCTAAGCACTTTAATAAAGAACATAGATATTATAAGATAATTAATAATAAAAGGATTAGAATAGGTTTTTCAGTATCTAAAAAATTGTTTAGACTTATCTCCTCCTTCAATAATAAAAGTTTGGACAATTTTTTATAATGAAAGAAAAAATAACAATAATATTGCAGATAATGATCTAGCTAGAAACTGTGACTGTAGATATAAGGATAAATGTTTATTTAATAATTTTTGTTTACAGAATAATATTGTATATAGATGTAGGGTGAATTCGAAAACAAAAAAAATTTACATAGGTTCTATGAATACACCTTTAGGAATAGAGATAGAATTAACTGTACTAGTCTAAGTAAACTAATTTGGGAATTGAAGGATAGTAAGAAATCTTACAAAATAAATTGGAAAATACTTAGTCATGCTAGATCGTATCAAATTAATGATGCTAGATGCAACCTGTTTATAGATGAATTATATCAGATATTACCGTATAAGAAGAAATTGCTTAATGAAATACGTGTTTCGTAACTTTTATTAAGTGTGTATATCTGTACTTGTATGTATAATTTCATAAGTGTACATATATGTCTATATATGAATAAATATGTTTGTATAAGCGCTTGTATACATAAAGCATGTAAGCGCTTGTATGCATAAACATATGTTATTGTTTTATATTTATATCTAATGTCATCGATATATAGTTATACATATGTATGTGCGTGAGCATGTATAATCGAAAGTACACGTATATGTGGATACGTGCATGTATGTGTATATATATGTGTATATGTATGTGTATGTATATATGAATATGTGTGTATGTATATATATACATATATGTATATATATACATATGTATGTGTGTGTGTGTGCATTTGTATGCATATGTGTATAGGTACAAATATGTATATGTATATATGTGTGCATATATATGTCTGCACATGTGTATATGTATGCGAATGTATATGTGTATATATGTGCATGTATATAT
>NC_068999.1:31020234-31026035 GCF_001194135.2 Octopus bimaculoides | reverse complement strand
TATATATATATATATATATGTATGCATGTATATATGTATATATGAGGTGTTTTAGTTATCGAATTTACAGTCCTAAGTTCAGCAAAATTACTGAATTTTCCCTGCGATAGATTAAGTAAACGAGAAAAATTTTCATTAGGTTTCTATTCATATCAGCTACATAATTATCCCTACGAGAAAATAATAAATATAAAAGATTATTAGTTAATTTAAACAATTGATTTTTTATACCAACTAATTTAAATAGACAAGGAGTTATTGTATTGAAGATGTAACTGTTTATATATATTTTTCGTTGTAGTTACACATAGAAAACTTATATACTTAATTATATACATTTATATACACACATATTTTTATTGTATGTTGTGATGACAAGAGACTATCTTGGACATCAAAGGGTTTCAATTGGTATGTGTTTAAGTTATTATGAAGTGAATTTCGATGGCAATTACTTGATTGTATCATCCGTTAAAATGCTTTTGTTATTTTTTAATTGTAACTAATATAAGATTGAATAGTTAATGCTCACACTCATAACACAGACATTTGAATTAATTTTTACAATCCAGCCATCCTTTCCAGACCGAATTTCGTTTTTCTGAACTGATGGACCCTGAAGTGACTTATATATAATTGAACTGTGATTTTGTATATCAGAAAAAAAAATACATATATATATATAAGTCAAAGCAATTTGTTGGCCTTTTATGGTTTTTATAATTATTTATATAATATTATGTTATATTCTATATTATATTCATAGTATTTAATGTAATATTGTAATATAAATTAACTATTGAATGTCAATAGAATATCTCTATATTTAATTTATCTTTGTTATTGAATTATACCAATATTTATATGATATCCAACTGAAGTACCAGTAAATTGAATATTTAACACACCCCTTTGAAGGATTTTTCCTCAGTTTGTTACATGTATATATATATATATACTATATATACACACATACATACATACATGCATGCATACATACATACATACATACATACATACATACATACATACATACATACATACATACAAAATAATCTGAAGCGATGCAGCTTTCCCTTTTCTTCCTGGAAAAACAAAGCATCAGAATGCAGGACCTGGTGTCAGTCCTGCTTCTCAGCTCAGACATTTGAGCAAAGTTGTCTCCAGCATTGGAACCAGATTCGTACAAGCATGAAGACCCACTGGCAAAATGCTGCTCTTCTGAATGGAAACCTTGCCTATCATTGTGGTTTTGTGGCACAAAGCAAAGCAGGCTTTGCCATCCTCTCAAGAAAACATATGGTGAACGATCCACAAGGTTACTGAGAAGCAGTATCGCACGACGGTCAATTAAAGACTGTCATTGAGAAAGATCCATGTAAAACCATTTGAGAACTGGCAAAAGAACAAGTTAGTCATGAAACTGCCTGCAACCATTTGCATGTCATCGGACAATCAAAACACCTTGACAAATGGGTACCATACGATTTGAATGAAAATCAGAAAATGGATTGTAAATTGTGAGCAGCTTTCTAGTTCTGAGTTCTGTAGCTCAATATTCATCTATTTTAGAAAGAGAAGTATCCTACTATCAATATGTATATTGATAGTAGTTCCCCTTGACTTCTTTCTGCATCCTTTTTGCTCCTATGGCAACAAATTCTCTTGCTCCTGAATGTTATATATTTCATCTATTATTAAGTTAGTTAATAATTTCCAGAGTAATGGTAAGCATGCAATAGGCCTATAATTGCTGACTTCCAATTCCCTTTTTTTCTCTTACTGTTGTAGCAGATTCAGAACTAAATCACTGGATAGCTGAGTAAATGTCACTACCATCACATAAATTGACTTTCTAGAACCTTCTAATAGGGTTTATCAAAAGATGAATTTTTGGTGCTAATTTCAGAATGTTGAGGCTGTTGCAGTCAGTAACAGCTCCATTCTCATTTTCATTCACCAGTGGTTGCAGATACAGAATGTCAAGACAGTTGATTTAACAATTCCATATTCATGTCTCTACTCTCCTGCCATGCAGATTGAAGGTACAGATTTTCTCAGTATTGTCCTTCCTTTCATCATTCATGTTGGTGTTTCATTTTCTATACAATCAGTAAGGAGCAGTCATATATGGCTATACACTCAGGAGATATTTGAGCCAGAATCCCTGAATACTATATGGTCTGAAAGTTTTCCAATTTGGTCAAAATTTTCTTGCTGCTTCAGCATCTGGTATATCATTCCTTTGATGCTCCTCTTCATTGTTCAGCAGCTGATAGAATTTTCATTCATTGTACTGATGTGTTCTCAATTGGTGTCTGTTTTGTTTTCTTTTACCTGACATTGCCTTGAGTTTTTTACCCTATCTTTTCATTAACTATCTACAATCCTTTGTTTAATGTCATACTTCTTTTTCAGTTCATTCCTGTGTCTTTCCCTCAATATTTTTTTTCTATGATTGAATTTATCCTTCCAAGATCTCTTTCAAGCTGTTCAGTTTGGTTCTTAAATCTTCACTCCCTCCATGGAATTTTGTCCTTTGTTTTCCTTTGGCTTTTAACTCCAAGAATTTGCACAGCAACAGATGCTTTACAGTAAATGAGGCAGTCTAGATCTGTTATATTTTCAACATAGATTTTTGTTAACTGCTCTTCCATCTTCACTGCTTTCTCTAATTTTCATAGTTTTCCTCTTTCAAATCTTCTCTGTGCTGGAAATCTCTTTCTTTATGTTTCATTCAGGCGTTGTAGTAAAATTCCTCCCTTTCTCTGTAGCTTTTTTTCTTTCTATGGAGTAAAATTTGTCTTCATCTGGACTGTTGTTTCTTTTCGGAAGATTTATTGGCCTCGCCTCCTCCAGCTCCATTTGGGATAACCACTGACTTTTCACAATTAGATTTTTTTCATCTAGAAGTCTTTGTCCTGTGAGAGAGAACATATCTTTCACTGTCTGTATTTTATACATCCTTTTCCTGTATTCTATTTTAGTTTGTAAAAGCATTCCATTAAAGTTCTGTTATATTTTTAAATCTGTCTTCTCCTAATCTTTATGGCAGTATTTGGATAATGATCAGGTGCATTCTGCTGCAAAGTGGGACACTTGCCATGCAGGAGACCTTCAATCAGGGATCTGGTCGCATGAATGCAGTTGTGATGATAGTTTTTATTTGACAGAACATTCATAAAAAGGACTGGGGTGTTGAGGTATCACAATCATTAGTGCTTTTATTGAGACACCATTTCTAGGGGTCTGCTAGCCAAGGTAAAAGGGATCTTTTTCCTTTTGTTGTAGATTTGTCCCCATGAAGACATTCTCTGATGCTTTCTTTCTCAGGGTATTTCATTCTTATGATTACTGTTACCATCAGTTAGTAATGCTTCATCAGCAGCACAACTTATAAAGAAATACTATTTGGATGGCTGTCGACTTTCCGGAATTCATCTGGATATGTTTTGTCTTATCCCCTGCAGAGGGAGCAAATAGTCAGGAAAGTCACCATCCTTGCAGAGTACTCTCTGTGGGATTGCCAGTTTAGGCACTGACAGCCCAACCTTTTTTCTAGATATTAACCTGATATTGTTAATCCCCTTAATGCAGCTTTACATGTCTGGAGATATGTAAAATAATCTGTAAAATGAAAAAAAAAACAGGGGTTTATTGTGTAAGCTGAGTGCTGTAACTCCTGCATAGCAGGACCAGTAGTGGATGGGTGGGTAGAGTGGCACATTGGCCACAAGGACAAGACAGGGCTACTTCTGCTCTGATCAGGAAAAAAATATTGAAAAGTGGTGGGAGAAGAAACATGGGTGGTTAAAATAAAATGAAAGAAAATGTTTGTAGGTTGAAATAAGAAAATTCACTAATTGAGCAGAGCTGATAGCACATTGTGTTATTAATGGCTTCAAATTTTGGAACAAGGCCAGCAATTTTGGGAGAGGGTGTTAGTTGATTACGTGAATCCCAGTGATCGAGGGATATTTATTTTATTGACCCCAAAAAGATGAAAAGCAAAATCAGCCTCAGTGGAATTTGAACTCGGAATGTGAAGATGGACAAAATTCCAATAAGCATTTTGTCTGGCATGCTAACGATTTTGCTAGTTTGCTGTCTTCGCATATTGTTATAATGGAGACAGAAATATAAAATAAAGTATCAATCATGTATTGGAGCTGATGTAATTGACTAATGCCACTTCACTAAAACTGCTGGTCTTGTACCAAAATTTGAAACAATTATTATCATTATTATTATTATTAATTTGGCAGAATTGCTAGAAAATTTTTAAAAACTTTGCAGTATTTGCTGCGACTCTTAATGTTGTGTTCAAAACCAACCAAATTTAACTTTGCCTTTCTTTCTTTGGGGACCTATAAAATAATGTACCAGTGAAATACTGGTGAAAAATTTCCTTCCTTCAAATTTCAGATACTGGCAATGTTAGAAACAATTTTAAAAAGGTGGTAGAATGGCAAAAGCATTTGAATGTCAAACAGTTTACCTCCAAATCTTGAGCTTATACCAAAACTATTATCACTTTTGGATGGCAGAATCTTTAGAGTATTGAACAAAATACCTTACAGTATATGCTTTAACTCTTTAAATTGTAGGATTAAATCCTATCAAGGTCAATTTTCACTGTCATCCCTTTGGTGTTGATAAAATAATAATGTGCAAGTCAATTACTGAGGTTCATGATATCGACTAAACACTCTCCTCTAAGAACTGTTAGTCTTGTGCCTAAACTAGAAACAATTATTATTATCATTATTGTCATTCTAAGGATAATAAATAGTTTTTTTTTTTTTCCAATGGCAAATCCCTAATCTATTAGTTGTAGCCAGGCACAATGTCATTATCACTCAGAGTTTCAAAAACATTAAACTACCTCTCTCTTCTGCCTCAACCACTCTTCCATACCAAATCTTGTCCATCTGAAAATTCCAATTTACTTTGCTGAGTTCATTTGATTGTCATTTCTTCATCACACACTCTCCAGATCCCAGAGGAAGATGTTTAAAAGCAATTTTCCCCCTATTTTTGTATTAGAGTCCCTCACAACAATAACTTTCACACTTCTTTTAGATACATAACCACAGGAGATCTATCTCAATCAGATTAAACTCCACTGAGTCATTTCATAGATTTTTTAAAAATAAAATCTATTCTGTTTACCTTGATTCATGGTTGATTTCCTTTCTTTCCTTGTTTTATTTCTTTTCTTTTGTTTTTGACAAATTCATGATGCAAAACTAAACTCTACTCTCTTGGGACTTTTAAAATCTCTGTAGTCTTTGAAGTTAATGGTTTTCATGTAATGTGCTTCTACCTCAACAAACCAACTTCTCTGACATAAATGGAGAACAAAATATTGAAAAATAAGATGTTATGATCTAGGACTGAACAGGAATCTGGCATTGAAACAAAAGAATTTTTCTGATTTGATAAATCATCTACATACTAGTGAATTATCCTCCAACAATATTTGGTAAATAGAAAGTGTGATTCACTCTCTGAATATAATTATATTTGTATGCATGTATGTATACGTGGATAAATAAATGTATATATTCCATTGTTCTACATTTATGTATGTATATATATATATATATAGGTGCACGTTTCGCTGTGTAATAAGAAGTTTGCTTCCCAGCCACTTGATTCCAGGTTCATTCCCATTGTGTAGTACCTTGTGCAATTGTCTCCTACTATAATTCCATGCTAACCAAAGCTTCATGAGTCAACTTGGTATATGGAAATTGAAAGAAGCACGTCATATATATATATATATATATATATATATA
>NC_068999.1:31017204-31020088 GCF_001194135.2 Octopus bimaculoides | reverse complement strand
A
Source organism: Octopus bimaculoides (assembly GCF_001194135.2). Taxonomy (NCBI): domain Eukaryota; kingdom Metazoa; phylum Mollusca; class Cephalopoda; order Octopoda; family Octopodidae; genus Octopus; species Octopus bimaculoides. Next base: position 31,020,087 of record NC_068999.1, on the reverse strand, counting down.
AATGGTTGGGAAGCAAACTTCTTACTACACAGCCAAACTTGCACACACACACACACATATATATATATATACGCACACATAAATGTAGAATAATGGAATGAGCACTCAATACCATATTGGTGGATAAATAATTTCTTTACTTGTGAGTTAAAGCTACCATTGGTTTCATGTTAAGAAGAGTAGGAAAATATCCAAGTATCTTAACAATTTTTCTAGCCGATCACATGGAGAAAAGTGTTTGCCTCCATTTTGGAAAACAATCTCGTTTCTTTCACGGGATTCCTCATAAGTTCGCGTAAATGAAACAATGAAACAGTGAATCAAAGGACACTATTCTAGAAGACGTTTTTTTGAGTTTGTCTTTCCCTGGATTTGTCTTTTCGGTAAATTTCTTAATAGTTTGCCTATTTGTATGGTCTTGTTCTGGGTATGATGTTTTGTGCCTGTATGTTATTTCTTCTTTGTGTGGAATTTGTGACATTTCTTCTTTGTTGTGTGAAGTTTGTGTGCTATGTGTGTTCACGTAGGGTTGCATTGTTTGTAATTACCTACGTTTATAGGGGGGGGGGGTCTTCTTTAAAGTAGTTTAGTATAAAATATTGCTTATGTATGCAGAGAGAAGAGGTTTCATCCCCAATGTTTAAGACGTTGCCTGTTGATTGAATAATATTTAATTTTTCAGTAATGCAGAGTTCACATTTGGTGTCCCGTCCTCTGTATTTTTTGGCTTTAGCAATAATTTTCCATTCTAACTGGGGGTTGCTTATTCCACCATTTTTCGATGTCCATATTATATTTGATAAGGATGTTTTTTTTGTTTTTGTCTCTGAATGACACACGGTGTTGCATATACCTTTCTTTTAATGAGTTTCCCATCATTCTGATATACGTCTTTATTACTCCGTTGGGATCTGTGACATTGGCTTTGTACATGAGTTCTTTCTCGAGACAGTTGTTGTTTAGGGGGAAGCAGTTTGGGGATCTGAAGTTGCCCTGTCATTTTGGGGTGTTTCTGATGTGTTTATGTTTATTGTGATTAAGTATTATTGGCCCTGTATTGGGGTGGGGCAACTATAGCTAACTTTAACAGCGTTTCTGTTGAAGATTTTGTGGTATTTAAGTGAATGTGGGAAGTGGCTGTCTATTAGTTTTAAGAATTTCCTAGCTATGTTAATAGCTACATTCATGCTATATGGCGGATTGAACCATAGGATATTTCTCTTCTGCGTCTATTTGCGTTCAGTTCAATGTAGTGTACGCTATTCTTGAAGTTAGACCTTTCTAATGCAGCATTATAATAAGGGGAAGCTTTTTCAAAAGTGTCTTCGTCAACGGATAAATGGGAGACCCGCCTAAACTATTTATTTAATTACTGCTGATGGGTGGTTGGGATCTATATCTATGTATAAGGCTTCCTCGTTTTCTTTGTGGTAGGGTTTAAATTTTCTTGTGTTAACATTCATCTTAATGTCTACCAAGTTGACTTTACGGTTTGTACTAATTGTAGTTCTTAGGCCTAATTTGCTAAATATTTTACATAGTCTTTTTCTTATTCTATCCATACCATGTCCGTTTTTATTGTGCACTACTTCCAGACCATCGTCCATTTATAAACCCATGTTTGCATCTTTTATTTCTTTTTTAAAGACATCTTGTATATAAAGGCCTACGAGGTCAGCTATCTCTGCCCCATCATAATTCCTTATTGCTACGTCAAACAATTCGTCTCCATTCTTTTTTACCCAGTAGGAATTATCATGAAAAAGTAATGACTTCCTTGCATTCATAATTATGTTAATATCGGTATTTGTTATAGTGACGTATGTTTTGCTAAATTCAAATATCTTCTGGAGCAAACTTTTGGAGATCGAGGGGTAGAACTCTATGATGTTGAATTGTATGAACTTGCATTTGAGTTTATCTTCTATTTCCTTAAACTATTCAATAGTTGCACTACTGCATAGCCATTGGGTGAGATTCGTGTGTGCTCTGATATGTCGTATAATGTTATCTAATATAGATTTACTAATAATTCCTATTTCACATTTTGTGGGATTTATTAACCTACAGCTAGTATTTTGTGTAGAATTGTTTTTAGGGTCTTTCAGAGTTATAAAAGGATTTCCTGAGATAAGCTTTTCTACGTTGTCTTCTATTTTAAACTTTGTGGTTAGATTTTTTGCTTCTATATTAATTGAATTATAAGTGGCTGGGTTTGTTTTCTTGTATGTTTTGGTTATGCTGTCGTTTAATAATTTGTAAACAAACCAGAAACACCCCAGAAAGACAGTACAACTTCAGGTCCCCAGACTGCAGCCCTTTAAACAACAACTGTCTTGAGAAAGAACTCATGTACAAGGCCAAGGTCACAGACCCCAACGGAATAACAAAGACGTATATCAGAATGATGGGAAACTCGCTAAAAGAAAAGTATACGCAACACCTTGCGTCATTCAGAGGCGAAAACAAAAAACATCCCTTTCAAATATAATATGGACATCGAAAGAAGGTGGGATAAGCAACCCCCAGTTAAAATGGAAAATTATTGCTAAAGCCAAAAAATACAGAGGACGGGACACCAAATGTGAACTCTGCATTACTGAAAAATTAAATATTATTTAATCAACAGACAACGTCTTGACTATTAGGGATGAAACCTCTTCTCTCTGCATACATAAACAATATTTTATACTAAAATACAATAAAGAACCCCCCCCCCTATAAACGAGGGTAACTACAAACGAAGAAATGTCACAAACTCCACACAAAGACGAAATAAGCCCCAACATATAGGCACAAAGCACTATACCCAGAACAAGACCATACAAATATGCAAAAAAAAATTTTAATTTACCGAAAAGACACATCCAGGGAAAGACAAAC
>NC_068999.1:31015989-31016923 GCF_001194135.2 Octopus bimaculoides | reverse complement strand
TAACTTTGACCCTCCATAAATCCAAAATTTTATTTTGGTATTTATGGAAGCAACTGTCTTTAAAGATTCGTATTGTTGTTCAATGCTCGAAATGAGGAGTAGATAGACAGCCGACAACTGATGAAGGGTCGTTCTTTGTGTTACTTATCATGTTTTCCATTTTTCTCTCGTTGTTTCCGTAGTTAACTCATTTGTTTTCGTATTTCATGTTAACTGTTGTTGTTGATGTCCTGTACCCATATATATTATTATTATTATTATTATTATTATTATTATTATTATTATTATTTGACTGAACGCCACGCATCCATTTCCAAGTAAGTTTATCATAACCTTTTCGATGCGACTCTGCTCTATACTGTTTTCTCCTCCATCCTTCTCTACTTCCCTTCTCACCTTCACAGTTTCCTATCTATCCCTCTCTCCTCCTCTTTCACTTTTTCGCTCTCTCGATGCTCACACGTGACTATCGTCCATCTTTCTTTTCCTCACGTGACCATCTTTCTTTTCCCCCAGGATATCCTAAGGACTTGACATCTTTTATCGTTTCTCTTTTCAAAGAAAATATTTCTCCAGCGTTGACTATGTTACCCTCATTCTGGTCTAACAACCCTCCATGTTTGTTTTTGTTCGGTTTCCCTGTATGTCACCACTGTTCTGTTTTTATTCCCAGCTTTGACACTCCATAAATCCAAAAGTTTATTTTGCTACTTATGGGAGCAACTGTCTTCACAGACTCACATTTATATTCAATGCTCGAAATGAAGAGTAGATAGACAGCCGACAACTGATGAAGGGTCGTTCTTTGTGTAACTTGTCCTGTTTTCCATTTTATCTCTCGTTGTTTGAGTTTTTAACTCATTTGTTTTCGTATTTCATGTTGTTTGCTGTTGGTGACGTCCTGTACCCATATATGCATATATATATATATATA
>NC_068999.1:31013255-31015137 GCF_001194135.2 Octopus bimaculoides | reverse complement strand
TATATATATATATATATATATATATATATATATATATATTTCAAAAATAGTTTAAAGGGATATATTATCCCTATTATTACCGTGTTTTCTCTTAAGTCAGTTTCTGATGCCTGCTAACAACAACAGCCCTTACATGGTACCCAAGCTAACGATAAGTTGCTAGGCTCTGGTAACTTTTTTCGCTGGGCAAATTTGAGTGTCCTCTTCAGGACTGCATAGCTTCTATAGAGTATGTGATAGTATTAAGAATCATAAGAACAGAGATTTTTCTCATCCATAACTTTCAGAGTTATTTACAGCATCTTTACAGGACCCATCGACCACGATGCTAAGTTGCATATCTAACAGTGTACAGTTGCTGCAGTTGAAACACATGTAGGTCCTGTAAAGATGCTGTAAATAACCGTCAAATAAAATTATGGTTGTGAAAAATCTCCGTTCTCCTTATCATTATTAATATATATATATATATATATATATATATATATATATATATGTACCCATACGCACACATACTTACATATATTCATATAAACCATACGGTATGTAATAACAGTGGGAGGCATCAAAGACCCTCTGACTAGCATCTACATGTCAGAGTATTCTCACTGTGTATGAGAAAAGTTTATGTATTTTCAGTCTGATAGGCACAGGTAGACTATGTTTTACCGATGAAGACGTTTAATAAATTTAAGTCATGTCTAAAGTTAGCATTTTCCCCAAGGACCAGATTCATTCTCCACAGAATGCATCTTTCCATTCCAATTTTTATTAATTTGGACTTCAAAGTTGTTTCCCTTGCATTTTAAACAAGAATTATCATTATCACTAATCCCTTTTAATTGAATTATTTATTAATGGCAATGACAACTACATTATGTACACTAATACCATCCTCTCAACTTGTGAAAACCCTCTACATCAACTTGTTATTCGTCTTATTTGTCACTTGATACTGAGAAATATATTGATCTACTAAATACATACATGCACACACACACACAAACACACACACACACACACACACACATACACACACACACACACACACACACACACACACATACATATATACATACATACAGTAGCTAGGACACTGTATAATGAGATTTATTGGACGGATAACCCTGAAGCCAAAGAAATAAGAACCTACAGTATGGCAGAAGCCATAGCCACTCATAATAAAAAGGAGTACTGGTGGAATGTACCAGTGAAGACCTCAATAAAATGTAAACATGACAGACCTGACATAGTAATTTGAGATAGAGAAGAGAAACTGTACAGTAGTTGAAATTAGTTGTCCAGCAGATGTTAACGCAAAACTAAAGATCAGCGGGAAAAAAACACTTATACTGAACTATTGAGTAATCTATAGTTACTCTATCCAGATTACAAGTTTAGATTTATACCTGTAATTATTAGGACACTGGGACATTGATTTAACCTCCATTTCATTAATTTATACATCCAACGTGTATCAAGGATATAAATGAAAAAATCATTAACATGGAAGACTTGCTGGCTTGCGTGGTGCAGTTGCAACAGCAACAGCAACAATACCAACAGTTACTGGAAGTAATGTTGAAAAAGTCTGAAAATACTTCAGGTTCGTTTTCGTCAGACAGCGTAGCAAATTCAATCGGAGTTTTTTTTTATAACGAAGAAGGTACTACTTTTTCTGCATACGAAGAAATCTTCAAAGAAGAATGTAAATTTGGAATGACGAGAAGAAGGTGCGTCTGCTTTTAAGAAAGTTATCCCCTGCCGAACACGAAAAATATTGTAACTATATTCTGCCGCAGAAACCAGGTGAAATATGTTTCGATGAAACAGTTAATTTGTTATCAAGAATTTTCAGTGAAAGAAGTTCCCTGTTCAATAC
>NC_068999.1:31012271-31013245 GCF_001194135.2 Octopus bimaculoides | reverse complement strand
GCAACAATACCAACAGTTACTGGAAGTAATGTTGAAAAAGTCTGAAAATACTTCAGGTTCGTTTTCGTCAGACAGCGTAGCAAATTCAATCGGAGTTTTTTTTTATAACGAAGAAGGTACTACTTTTTCTGCATACGAAGAAATCTTCAAAGAAGAATGTAAATTTGGAATGACGAGAAGAAGGTGCGTCTGCTTTTAAGAAAGTTATCCCCTGCCGAACACGAAAAATATTGTAACTATATTCTGCCGCAGAAACCAGGTGAAATATGTTTCGATGAAACAGTTAATTTGTTATCAAGAATTTTCAGTGAAAGAAGTTCCCTGTTCAATACTTGTCGGCAATGTTAAAGAAGATGATGAAGATTTCGTCACCTATGCTGGGGTCGTTAACAGAGAGTGTGAAAAATTCAAATTAAATGAATTAACCCCAGATTTGTTCAAATGTCTGATTTTTGTTCAAGGGTTAACAGCAAGAAAAGATGCTGATATAAGTTTCCGTATATCAACAAAATTAGAACAGGACCAAAATATAACTCGACAGGCAGTGGCTGTAGAATGCCTGAAGATTATAAATTTAAGGCATGACGTGGATAAAAGTGAAGAAAACGATTGCTCTCAGATACATGCGTGTCGTCCTGAAACGGATAAGAAAAAAGAAAAACGAACGTCAAGACCAAATTTTTTCTATGGGTGCAGAGGTTTACATTTTAAATGCAATTGTCCTTTTAAAAATCGTAAATGTTTTGATTGTGGAAAAATCGGACATAAAAGCTCACATTGTATAGCGAAACAAAAAAAGGGCCAAACAATAAAATTCTAGAAAGAATGTATTGTTAAAAAATGTTAAGCGAAGCTCAGAAAAGAAAATTTGTGTCCATAAAAATGAATAATGTGAATATCAAGTTGCAAGTAGATACGGGCAGTAATATCCCGATAATTAATACAGAAACATGGAGAAAAATAAGGAAACCTAG
>NC_068999.1:31008836-31012261 GCF_001194135.2 Octopus bimaculoides | reverse complement strand
TGAAGTTTTTAAATTTTTTTTTTCTGAGGAATTAGGTCTTTGCACCAAAACAGAGGCGAAGTTTCAAATGAAAGAAAACGCTATACCGGTATTTAAACCAAAACGAATGGTACCTTTCGCAGCATTGAAACAAGTTAATGAAGAATTAGATAGACTTGAAAAGCTTGACATTATTGAAAACATTGATTACTCAAAATGGTCGTCCCCAACAATTTAAGAAAAAAATAATTTTTAAAATCCGAGTATGCGCTGATTTTTCAACGGGATTAAACGAATGTTTGATGCCACATAATTACCCGTTACCAAGCACTGGGAGAATTTTCGCAAAGTAGAATGGAGGAAAATTTTATCAAAGTTGGACCTATCTGAAGCATATTTGCAGGTAAAAGTCGATGAGAAATGTTCAAAATTTTTGACAATAAATACCCATAAGTGGTTGTATGAATTTCATCGACTTCCCTTTGGTATAACGGTAGCACCTGGCATTCTCTAACAAATTATGGACATTATTCTCGCAGGTTCAGATTTCGCTGTAGCTTACCTTGACATACTCATAAAAAGTGAATATCGAGGTCAGCATGCTGAGCGTGCTAAAAAGTTCTTCGAAAGAATAAAAGAGTATGGTTTTAAGCTCACCGAGGAAAAGTGTGAATTTTTTATGCTAAGAATAAAATATCTAGGGTAGATGATTGATGAAAATGGATGCAGACCAGACCCGTCTAGGGTGAGTGCAATAAAAAAATATGTCTCCCAAACAAACATTACAACGTTACAAGCAATTTTGGGTATACATACCGAATATGCACGATTTAAGAGCAACCCCGAATAACTTAGTAAAAAAAAAGGCGTTAAGTGGAACTGGTCGAACAAATATCAAAAAGCTTTTGAAAAAATTAAAAACGTTTTAACGTCGGAATTGTCGTTATCACATTTTGACCCGAATATAGAAACAGTAGTGGCAACAGATGCTAGTGAAAGTGGCAGCCTGAAAGCAGTAGCTTATGCTTTGCATTCTTTATTGCCGGTTGAGAAAAGTTACAGTTAGATAGAAGTGGCATTAGCCATCATATTTGCATTTAAAAAAATTTCCATAAATCTATACATGGAAGAAGGTTCCGTCTGCAGACAGACCACCGCTCACTATTGTCGTTCTATGGCTCAATAAAAGCTATCCCCACGCATACAGCCAACAGATTGCAGCGTGGGGAAACGATCCTACTGGATTACGACTTCAAGATGGAGCATTTGCCATCGAAAAAATTGGGACATGCAGATGGTTTGTCAAGATTAACACCAAAATACTGTGAACCACTAAGAGACACAGTGATAGCGGCGTTAAAAGCTAAAAATTAAATAAAAATACATTGTGCAATGTTGTGCGTGAATTGCCTGTGACATTGGTGGAAAAAAAATTGAGGCAGAGACGGTCGAGTTTATCATAAAAACGTTAAAAATAGTGATATCAGAAGAAACAAATAAAGAAATACGTGTGGCTGGACGTAACACAGTTTTGAATTTGTATTCGATATGTGATAATGTACTTATGCATGCACAGAGGGTCGTAATGCCTACCTCGCTACAAGGTCGAATGTTTAAAGAATTTCTAGAATGAAGTCGCTTATGAGGAGCTATGTTTACTGGCCAAAATGAATCTAGAGGTCGAGAAGTTGGTAAAATCCTACGGAGGTTGTGCTCTTGCAACAAAATCACCACCTATAAAATTTCAACCTTGGCCCAAGACCGATATTCCATGATCCAGAATACACACATATTTCGCAGGACCGTTAAACCGATCATATTATCTAACTGTGGTAGATAGCTTTACTAAATGGCCAGAAATGTCGTAAATGCAGAAAACCGACATCCACGGTAACAATTGAATTTCTACACGAACTTTTCGCTAGGTATGGTGTCTCAGATATTACAGTCTCCGATAACAGTACAGAATTCACGGCGAATGATTTTAAGAATTTTTGCAAGATGCACTCACTTGAACATATTACTGCTCCTCCGTATCACCCAAGATCTAAAGGGCAAGCCGAAAGGTTAGTGGATACGTTGAAAAGAACGTTGAAAAAATCAGGAAACGAGCTAGTCGATGACGCAACATTGACACAAATTTTGAGGGTTTATAGGATAACACCAACCCAAACGCTTTTTCAGGCAAGTCGCCTGCGGAACTAATGTTTGCTCAAAAAATAAAGTCAAATTTTGATAAGCTGCTGCCAGTAAGAGAAACAAATAGTGAAAAACACTAAAAATACGACAAAGTTTTTGATATCGGTGACAAGGTGTTTTTCAAAATATATAAAAATGGAAGACAAGTTTGGGACAAGAGTAATAACAAAAAGAATAGGCAAAATGACACATATGATAAGAAGCGAAAAATGGGAACACAAAAGACATTTAAACTAGCTAAAAAACAGAGATACGGAAAAAAGAAAAAAGATACCCATGGAAGTGTTTGATGTTCCAACGCCACAAGAAATCGAACAAAGTCGTAACAGCACAAGAAGGAGGAAACAAACAGAACGGTTGGAAGTAGTGCCTAAACGAAAGAAATATTAAACTTCCCTAGGAAGAAAATCTCAAAAAGGGAGATGTGATGAAAGGAAAAGAAATAAATACAAATAATATTAACTTCCAACGGAAATCAATCTCAAAGGGAGAAATGTTGTAACGAGAGTCATTGACACCCCTGGGAGATTGGAAGAATGGACTAGTTGAACTCTTATAAATAATAGAGGTCGGTAGTAGTTGGGGTGGAGAGCATTTGGTAGTCTTATGAAGTACGTCGTGTGGACACATTGATTTAATTTCTGCTTCATTAATTTTTATCGACGTGTGCCAAGGATATAAAAAAAAACAGAAAGGAGAAAGGTGATTCAAAGACTACAGATCCAAGCCATCACTGGAACTGTAACGTTCTGTAAAACTTTTCAGAAGTTTGTCATTTAAGTATGTATGAGCATGTCTAGACATGCAACTATATGCACGAGAATACATACATAAAGCAAAACATACATTATCTGCACATATACATACATACATACATACATATATGAGCACACACACTCATATATATATATATATATATATATGTTGTTGTACTTGGGGATGGTCATATTGCCAGTTTAGCCAATAAAAACACACGCACTGTATATTTGGTGTTAATTTGCTTCAGCTTTATATTACATTAATCTTAATCTTATTTCGGCCAGAGTTCTTTCGTCACACTTCTGTGACCTCATCAGTGGTCCTTTGTTTCCTTCTTTCTTATGTGTGTCTCACCTTGCTAACTATCAGCCATTTTGTATTTTGTATTCCTATTGTATGTGTCTACGCATGCGTGTCCTTCAACGTGTCTGTGTCTTTTGTAAGTGCATGTGTGTGTATGGGGAGTGTCTGTATCATCTATATTCTCT
>NC_068999.1:31003916-31005787 GCF_001194135.2 Octopus bimaculoides | reverse complement strand
ATATATATATATATATATATATAACGTGCTAAATGTTATCAATGTTATTCCATTGGTGTATCACTATTTACGATTGAATTAATTTAATAGTTGAAAGAAGTGTTTAAGAAACTAAAATGTCAATATATTTGTGATGAAATATCTTCTTGTTAATATTGTATCTTAAACAAGTAGCAATCATTTCTATTGGAGATTTCTTTACAGTAACATAATGGTTCTTCATACACACATATACAATACCCAAGAGGATCTTAGAGATAGTAGATACTTTCTGTTATCTAGGTGACCTATTTAGCAGCACAGGAAGATAGTATGCTATAATTTCTAGAAAACAAATCAACCAGAGAAAGTTCAGACAGCTATTATTTGTGTTAGTAACAAAAGGCCTCTCAGAGTGAAAGGCTGATTGTATAATTCTTGTGTATGAACAGTAATGCTATTTGGTAATGCTACTTGGTTGCGAAATGTGGACTGTGAATGCATAGAATTTGTGAAGACTAGAAAGAAATGAAGCTAGCATGCTCCACTGGATGTGCAATATCAATGTGACCATAAAAGTAAGTGCAAATGAGTTGGGACAAAAATTGGGTATAAGAGACATTAGCTGTAGCATGCAGGAGAGAGGGCAAGGTCATGTGATGCATGTGATGCATATGGATGAGGACACTGCATAAAGAAGTGCCAGTTGCTAAATGTTGATGGAACTTGCAGAAGGGGCAGACAGAGGAAGACATGGTACAATTTACCAAAAGATGAACCTCAGGTTGTGAGTCTCATGGAGGAGATAACAAAGGACCAATATTTGATTGGTGATTCCCCAATGCTTGAGAAGGCCCATCCATCTACATAAAAAAATGGTCCTAAAAGCATATTGTCTATGTCCCCAAAATTCCCCTATACATGTCAAGCCTTCCCCACAACTCATTTTTGTAATATACATCCTTCCTTTACTATTCTAACTACAGCACTATCTGTTGCAATTATATGAGAGCAAAACTGCACATACTCTATCGTACTTTTCTTCTACAAACTATCCCTCTCCTTAGTATCAATTCTCTTATTACTCATCCCACATTCTCAACATCATCCTTGAACATACTTTTCACTAAATGCCCCTTCCTCATGAATATAGTCTCATATTTGCCATTGACATCTTCCCAACCTTTTTCTTCACTCAGTGTATCTACCCCTGTATGTCTCTGTTATTGTGCATCAGCTCTCTTCCCCCATGCTTCAAATAGTTTCCCTGTTTTTCATCTGTCTATGATTTTATACTGTAATTCTTCTCCTCCCCTTTATGTACTATTACTTATCACCCCCTCTTTCTTAACCCACTTTTATTTCCCTTTGCCTTCACCCCCAAACTGAGATTTACCTTCAACACATCTTCACCTATATTTACCATTCACTGCATTCACCTCTACCCCCACCTCTATCCACATCTCTCTGGTAAACCTACCTACTGTGCCATTCTTGATTGTTGGTCCCTTTCTATATTCTTTATCCATCTTGAGGGGGTGCTCTAACACCTCATCTCCCTCTTCTACTGCATGACACCTGTTCCTGTCTTTCTACTGTATTTTAGCCTAGCACAAAGCCACCTCTCTCAATATTGCACCCAAATTCTGTTAGTAGCTCTTGTCTTGTAAGTTACTTGTTGATCGCGCTAATGCTGATACCATGAAGAAAAGCACCTAGTACACTCTGTAAAGTGCTTGGCATTAGGTAGGGCATCCAGCCATAGACACTGGAGCTCAATGCAACCCTCTGGTTGTTGAGCTGTCCAATCTATGCCAGAATGAAAGACAGGTGTTAAATGATGATGATGATGATGATGCAATATACATACAGACCATACATGCATGCATATA
>NC_068999.1:30998630-31002790 GCF_001194135.2 Octopus bimaculoides | reverse complement strand
TATATATATATATATATATATATGGTGCTCTTAGTGCTGTCACATTGAAAGGTAGCTCTGGTGAGATTGTTGAGACGCTTGAACGGAGATGCGTAGATTAGTGTTGCATCCAAGAAGTAAGGTGGAGAGGAAGTTTTGCTAGGTTCCTCACAGGCAAAGAATATAGGTATAAGAATTTCTGGAGAGGGAACAGTAATAGGGTTGGGGGCATGAGTATACACCTTGCTGAGAAATGGGTTAATAAGTTAATCAAGGTAGTCAGAGTCTGTGATAGAAAAGCTTAGACTAGTGCTGCAACATGGAATAGCAACAATTATCTCATCCTATGCCCCTCAACCATGGCTACCTGATGGACAGAAAGACTGATTTTATGACACCTTCTTGCTGACTACGTCATCAATGAATGACAGGGACCTTCACTTTGTGACTGGTGACTAGAATGGGCATGTTGGACAACATCCAGGGAGCTTCCTTGGTGTGCATGGTGGCAACAGATTTGGTTCCCACAGTGAGGAGGAAACCAGACTGCTGGAGTTCTGTGATGCAAATGATCTTATGATCTGTAATACAAACTTCAGGAAACCTGCCAGTCACCTGTTCACCTACCAATCTAGTGGGTACACTAGTCCGATTGACTACATTCTCGCCAGGAAACCTGAAAGATGACTACTTATAAATGCCAAACATTCTCAAGTGAAGAATGCACCCCACAATATAAGTTAATAGTTAGCGGCTTCAGGATCATGGCTAAATGGCTGCCCAGAAAACGACAGGGTAGAAAAGAAGTCTTTGGAAGCTTAAGGATCCTGCGAGATTTAGCGATGTATTACATGAAGCTTTTGACAAAAAAGAGGATATAGCATCACATAATGTGGAGAACAACTGGAGGTTCCTACAGGACAACCTGTTGAGGGCTACTGACAAGATCTGTGGCTGGTGCAAAGTCCCCTCTTGACACAAGGTAACATGGTGGTGGAACAATGTAGTTGACAGGGCCATTAGGGAAAAGAAACAGGCATGGAAGGCCTGGAAGTATGGTGGTAGCAGGGAACTATATCAGATAGCCAAAAGGGAACCTAGGAGACAGGTTTACTTAGCCAGAAGGGAAGCAGATAAGAAGAAATTTGCCAATGTTCTGCATCGTGAGGACCAGAGACTTGAAGTGTCTTGAATTGCAAGAGAGTGTGTGAGAGAAATTCGTGATGTCTTAGGAGAGAAATGTGTCCACATGGATGATGGATCACTTGCATTTAACGTGGCTGCAAAGAGAGAGACTTGGAGACGTTACTATGAAAGGTTGCTAAATGGAGAGAATGAATGGGGGAAAGAGAGTCTGCCTAATGTTGACCCAACAGAGGGACCAGCTATCCAAATTATCAATACTTTTGTAGATAAAGCAATTAAGGGTATGACTACAGGGCAAAACCCCAGCCCATCAGAAATCACTGCTGAGATGCTTACAATATCTGGCGAGGTAGGCTATGGTCTAGTCACCAATATAGTTAACCAGGTGATACACGAAAGAGTCATACCCAATGACTGGTGTAGCAACACCATAGTCAACTTCCACAAAGGTAAAGATGACACCTTAAATAGAAATAATTACAGAAGTATTAAATTGTTGGATCAGGTGATGAAAGTCATGGAGAGGATCATAGGCCAACTAATTAGGGAGAGAGTTAGTTTAGATGAGATGCAGTTTGGGTTTGTGCCATGGAGATGCACCACTGATGCTATAATTCTTGTAAGACAGTTGCAGGCGAAATTCCTAACGAATGATAGACTTCTGTGTTTAGCTTTTGTTTACATGGAGAATGCCTTTGACAGGGTCCCCCGATCCCTTATCTGGTGGTCAATGTGGAAACTAGGGATAGATGAGTGGCTGATGATAACTGTAAAAGTCATGTACAAGGATGTTTTTAGTAAGGTGAGGGTTAGCAACGAGTATAGTGAGGAATTCCGGATAGATGTATGGGTTCACCAAGGATTAGTTCTCAGCACCCTTTCTTGTTCATCACAGTCCTCAACGCAATAACAGAGGAATTCAAGATAGGCTGCCACTGGGAGCTCCGCTATGCTGATGACCTTGCTCTAATAGCTGAGTCACTACCAGAATTAGAGAAGAAGTTTCAGGTGTGGAAACAAGGTCTAGAATTGAAGGGCATTAAAATTAACCTAACAAAAACAAAAGGCTTAGTAATTAGGAAGGTGGACAAGTCATAAATCCTTTGAGGTAGAGGGTCCTGCTCAATCTATAGAAAAGGAATAGGTAGAAACTCCATAAGATGTAGCCACTGTAAAGCTATGGCCACATAAGAAATGTAGCAATATCAAAGGAAGGTTAACTGGGAGGATAGTTCTTGTGTGCAGAAGATGCACAGGTGCAATAAACACCAAGAATGTACAGAAAAACAGATTCCATCACATGCCTGGGGGAAAAACTAGAAGTAGTTGATAACTTTCGTTACCTAGGAGACCAATTCAGTAGCTGGGGTGGATGCTCTGAGAGTGTAGACGCTAGAATAAGAATAGGCTGGGCAAAGTTCAGAGAGCTCCTACCTCTACTTGTTACACAGAGCCTCTTGTTCAGAGTGAAAGGTAGACTGCATGATGCTTGTGTGCAAACAGCCATGCTACACAGCAGTGAAACATGGGCTGTGACTGCTGAGAGTTTGCGTAGGCTTGAAAGAAATGAAGCTAGATGTGTAATGTCAGTGTGTATACCTGACAGAATGTAAATGCCCTGAGAGAAAAGTTGGACATAAGAAGCATCAGATGTGGTGTGCAAGAGAGACGATTACACTGGTATGGTCATGTGTTGTGTATGGATGAGGACACCTGTGTGAAAAAGTGTCACAACCTAGCAGTAGAGGGATCTTGTGGAAGAGGTAGACCCAGGAAGGCATGGGATGAAGTGGTGAAGCACAACCTTCGAACTTTGGGCCTCACAGGCAATGACAAGTGACTGAGACCTTTGGAAATATGCTTGAGAAGATCCATCAAGCGAAGTGAGATCGTAGTCATGGTCAAAGCCAGTGTCACATAACTGACCCATTTAAAAGTCACATAACTGATTCTTCAATCGTTGGGCAGTATGGCATGCTTGTGAAGACCTGTTGAACTGAGTGGTGCCTGATGCTAGTGTCACCTGACTGGCACCCATGCCACTGGCACGTAAAAAATACCATTCGAGGCAGGCTTCACAAGTTCATCTTAATTGCACGTGTATAGTTGCAATAATTCAGCACTGAATATATTCCAGTTTAATTTTTAAATAAAATATAAGGATAAAATCTATGTAAGAATTTATCAAGTATCCAGTGTGAAAAACCAATTTAGGAAAAAACTAATACAAAGTATACAATTTTCCTTTAAATATAAATGCATTAATTATATTAATGGCTATTACTATAAGTGAACGCCTCATAAGTGTGAACATTTGTATATGCTCTGTTGGATACGCTTGCTGTTCGCTTGGTATTTAACAATGTTTATATTTATATGTTCTGATTATATTGTACTGACAATTGGAGAGCATATTATACATGCTGACCATGAAATCATTAATGGTATGTGACTAAATCTATTTCTAAAAGGTAATTTCCATGTTTCATTCCCTCACTTTTGGTGGCATGTATATTTATTGAAGTAGTTTGACTTTAGAGTCCCATTACAGGGTGGGGCATTTACTTATAGTAATAGCCCTTAATATATATATATATATATATAAATTTAGTGAATGGAGTAAAATGCCTATGTTAACTGCATACTTTTATTTCCAATATTTGTTTCGAAGATTACAAATTATACCTTCCATAGGAATCGGTGATGTTGTTAAGAATGTAATCTTTACATTTAAGCTGGTTCCCATGCATTTCCCTGAAGAGAAGATTACAGTCTTAACAACATCACCGATTCCTATGGAAGGTATAATTTGTAATCTTCGAAACATATGTTGGAAATAAAAGTATTCAGTTAACATATGCGTTTTACTCCATTCACTAAATTTATATATACTCAAGTACTCAAAATAACAAGGAGTTTCTACCTCATAAACAGGAGTTACACCACAGTCATTTCGTGATCTTTGCTACCCTGGTATCTATTAACCAATTTATTTTGTCCGAGTTATTTATTAATTAGGAGAAAATAAATACTTA
>NC_068999.1:30991198-30998253 GCF_001194135.2 Octopus bimaculoides | reverse complement strand
ATATATATACAGGGTGTTTGGATCAAATTTGAGAGTTTGCATAAAAAGGAAAAAATTAAAATATCCCATCCTAAAATAAAAAGTATTTTAAAAAATCAAAAAATATCAGCTAGATTATGCCCAGGAGATAAGAGTTCCACTATGGCTCCCACTATGGCTTCAAGATGCCTCTGGAACCTGGTACATGCATTCCTCAATGTGTCTCTGGGAAGATCTTGAAACACCTCCTTGATTTTGGCCACCCACTTGGCCTTGGTGTTGCAGACAGAGCAGTTGGTGTCTTTCTCAACTGAACCCGACACATAGTAATCCATGAGATCACAAGTGAGGGAATTAAGAGGCCAGAAATTGGGGCTGGTGAAGTTGTTGAAATTCTCCAGCAACCACTTTCTGTAGTTGTGGCAAGGAACTGAAACCTGGTGCCACACATATGGCCTTCCAGCAACAACCCTCTCCAGCTAGGTTTTGACCACAGTCTCTAGCAGCTTCACATAGCTATCTGAATTGAACCTAAGACCCTGTTCAAATATGTGGGGTAATCAATGTCTCCCTCACTCGTGACACACCCAAAACCCATCGCAGTTTGGAGGGAATTGGCTTTCAAGATGTCCATGTCATGTCTTACAGCCTTTAAAGTATTCACAGAATATTGAGTAATAGTCATGATGTTGTCATTTTGATACCCAGCACAAATCATTATGACACAGGTAACTCTTTTCCAATATTCAGATGGCTTCCAGTTTTTCATGTCAGCTAACTTTTTCTCAATCACAACTTTAATCTTTATGCTCTTCAAATACATTAACTGTTCACATAAAACTGTTCTTCAAAATAGGTGACAAAAATTAAATTTAGCCTGACCACCCTGTAAACACATACGTAGCAAGAAAATGGCTAAGGGAAAATATGTCAAGGAAGTGTTCGTACAAAATACAAATATGGTAGTGCTAAACCATGAATTAAGAAAATTCAACTACTTGAGATTATTTAAGTAATTAGAGGGCAAAACACCTTCTTTGGGGTATTTGATATGTAGAAATAGCAGGTAAAGAAGATAAATCTGATAATATGATAGTAAGTGGAAGTGGTGAAGCTGCTGATGGTGATGGTGGTTGTGGTGGTAGTGATGGTAGAAGTGTTGAGGATGATGTTAGTTGTTGTTGCAGTGGTGTTGTAGGAGTGTTGGTGGTGATAGAGGTAATAGGTGTGTTGCTGATGATGAGGTGATGGTCAAGGCATTGATGGCATCAGTGTTGAGGTGTGATCATGCTAGGAATGTTGGTGACAACGATGGTAGAACTATTGTGGTGATGGAAGTGGTAAAAGTGACAAATAGATGCTGGAGGTGATGACAGATGTGTTCTCAGTGAACAATTGCTATATAGATGTCTCCTCTTTTTCCTCATGTCTGCTGCAGTTATTTAAATTCTTTTCCGCAGAATATGCTATCTTCTCTCGTTCTCTTCTTCTGAGTTGATTCTGTTTAGAAATTAGTCTGACTTCACTGTCTTTGTTAACTGCCCACCATCTGAACTGAACATGGATGATGGTTTCACAGGTATGTGTGTGTGTGTGTGTCTGTGAGAGAGAGAGAGAGAGAGAGAGAGAGAGAGAGAGAGAAAGAGCAAGTGTGTGTGTGTGTGCGCGTGCGCGTGCATGTATGTGTGATGTGTGTGTGAGAGAGTGTGTGTATGTGTCTGTGCATGTGTGTATGTCAGTATGTGCATCTGCATGTGCGTGCATATGTGTGTGTGTGTGTGTAGTTTTGTGTGGGTTTTGTAGTAGTAATGATGGTATTGGTGGTGATGATAGTGGTGATCATAGTAGAAATGACGGTGATTGTACATGGATGTGTTACCAGGTTTAAAGCAGTGAGCATGCTAATAAAAAAGCAGTGAGCATGCTAATAAAAAATAATTTATGTGGTGAGAATATTAATATTATTTTAATCACTCCAAAAAATAGGGCAGACAACTCTGGTTGTGCATTGATATTCTTAGATCTTCTCAGTGAAGCATACTTATCAACATAATGATGAAAGAATTGTTATGTACTACATTGGACACAGGTAGGTGAGGAAAATTAGCATCATCGTTGACATTTTATTCTGGCCTGGGTTGAACTTGTCATTTTTCAAGCTAGTTCATACATAACTGGCTCACTCATGTATTCTACTTTTTGGTGTAGCTTTTATGGTTGGACACTTTTCCTAACACCAACACCTTTACAGAGTGTACAGAATGCATTTTATTGTAGTACCAACCCTAAAATGGTTGTTATGTCCTTGACATGACAAAATTAAAGGATTACCTGAACACTGCATTATCTCCATTCATTTGCCAACCACTTTAAAGAGTGGCTTCCATGCATTTTATTATGGCACCAACAACAGAGAAGTTGTTTTGTACCTTACAAAACTAATGGGTTCTTACTACTCACCTAATATCTGTTCATTCAAGGCAACATGGTCACATGGGTGGACAGAAGAAAGGGCAATGAGAGAAGAACCAGAATGAGTGGAGAGTGGGAGCAAGAGTAAATGGGATGGAGAGACAGTGATGTACAGTAATTGAGATGTCAATAATTTCCAGAGTGAAGGAAGTGATGACTAGCAGCACAGAAAAGATGATGTATGAATGTTCGGGGTACAGATAGATTTGCTGCAACTCTTTAAACACAGATCTCATGATGGATGAACAAGTAGCATTATAAGGATTGTGATATGGAAGGATTGAATATGGATAGATCTAATACCATGTCTAGTTACATGAGCAGTAGGTTACAGTGGATAGAAATGAAGGTAAATGAAGAGGTGGGGTGAGTGATAGAGATGTGAAAAGCATCAAAAGGGTGAGAAGACAACAGATGCATACTGAACTGATTTTCTCAGCCTCTATCAATACCACCATGTTAACATTTACTTCACCGCGCTTGTGTGAGTGGGTGGGACTTCTTCACTACTTCATGTCTGTCACCTTCATGGTACTTTGTCATCTCTTCCATCGAGTTCCACATCATTAGGTCAATCTTCACAACTTTATCTCATTTCTTCCTAGATTTTCCCTTCAAACAAATTCCATCCAATTTGGATATCCTGTACAGCTCATCTGCCAAGCACATCACATATTCACACAAATGCAGTTTTCTATCTTGTATACTATAATCGATTCCTCCTACATCCTGTTTTTCTCTCAGCACATTTGTATTTTGTTATTCATGCACACTAACATTACACATCCAGTGGAGTACTTTGCTTCGTTTCTGTCTTTTCTTTGCTAATCCAATTTAAAGCCTAAGCATCATTACCACACAGCATTGCACTTCACATACAAGAATAATACAATCTCCTCTTTTCTCTAAAAGAGAAAGACTTTGTTATGCAAAAATAACATCAACTAGGGATCAAAACAGTCTCACAAATTTGACTCACCAAAGGAATAACAATAACAAAAAAAGAACAATCAAATTATTCATATATATTGGTGGTGATGGTGGTGGTGGTGGTGGTGGTGGCGGCGGCAGCAGCAGCAGTAGTAGTAGTAGTAGTTGTAGTAGGTGTGATTGAAAGCTGCTCATTAGATAATTACTCAGACATAGTACAAAATATATTGTCTATCAGATTCTTATCTATTTCCAGTCACTAATTTAGCTACGATTCCATCAACACAAATTATTCCACTGCCAAACATGCCACTTTATGATTCTTTCAGCCAACCAGCATCTCGTGTGATGCATCATCTCATCCTTTCATATTTGTAGTTGATTTTATCACAGGAGAGATCTTGGCCATTATATATAGTTGCTACAACAACTAAATAACTGAGATGACATTTGGAGGGAATCTTTTATTCTTCAAAGTTCAATATTGATCTCTTTGTCCAACTATTAGTAGATTAGTTATTGATGTTGTTGTTGTTTAGCCCTTGGTTTAACCCTGATTCAGTATACTTGTTATTAAAGACATTCCTACCATGAAAATCCTGTCTTCTATTCTGTGTTTTCAGGAAGTACATTGTCTTGTTTGTCTTTGTTTTTAAGATGATAAATTTTGCTGCCGTATCTGATAGGTTAAGTAATAAATAGATGTTTGCTTGCTAGTTCATTAGTGGGCTAGTTATGCACTTATGTAGTGATTCCAGTTGTATAATTATAGTTTTGAGTTTGTCCTGAGTAAGATATTAAACTTCTTCCAGTAATGAGGCTCTGGCTTGAGAGTTCAAGAGTTTTTGGACAGTAGAATTACAGCTTAGTCACCATTACTTCCAGGTCCAATGTGGATCAAGGTAGTAGTATTTGTGAAGAGCCTCAGTCATAGGTCAAATAGCAGAAGATGGTCCTGTGGCTAAGACATACAGGAGTCAGGAAAGAACTGGTACATAGGTGTGAGTGTTACACAGGCCCGCAGGCATATCGACATGTGAACTAGTTCCTTTACTTAAGGATTAATAGGCTCTGTCCTCAAGGATAAGCTTGAGAGAGTAAGAAAATAGCTGAGTAAATTGTAAAAAATTAACAGGAGGCAATAGAAATATAACTGTTGTATTTTTCCCCATCAAAAATCTTTAATCTTTGTCATGAAGGTCCATGATTTCCAATTTCTGTAGGTGTGGCACATAAAGAAAGGAGAGAGAGTTTTGAGTCATTGCTCACTCTACACACATTTACAGAAGAGTTGCAGTAGAAGCAGAAACAGTAATATGGACACACAGGAGAGTTAATAGCATGTTTTTCACATTGTACTGATTTACTGTAGATATACATTTACTATCTATATTCTTAGATTTGGTGTCAAAGGCTGAATATTCCTTCTGGGTACCAACCATTGTATCAGTAAAATTTATTTTCCAGTTGAGTAACTTGTGACCAGTGGCGGACTGGCCAGGTTGCCAGCTTGCTCGATGGCAAGTGGGTCCCTTAGACATTAGAGTTCAAATACAGAGGCCCATGCTAGTATGTAAGGAGCCCATGAAAAACACTTTGGTTTCAAAGAAAATGTCTGAAATATTAGAGAAAGAAATAGGAGTGGCTATAGGTGCAGGAGTGGCTGTGTGGTAAGTAGCTTGCTAACCAACCACATAGTTCCAGGCTCAGTTCCACTATGTGACACCTTGGGTAAGTGTCTTCTGCTATAGCCTCTGACTAACCAAAGCCTTGTGAATGGATTTAGTAGACGGAAACTGAAAGAAGCCTGTTGTATATGTATATATATATATATGTGTATGTGTGTGTATGTATATGTTTGTGTATCTGTGTTTGACCCCCCCACCATTGCTTGACAACCGATGTTGGTGTGTTTACATACCCGTAACATAGCAATTTGGCAAAAGAAACTGAGACAATAAGTACTAGGCTTACAAAGAATAAGTTCTGGAGAGGATTTGTTCAACTAAAGGTGATGCTCCAGCATGGCCACAGTCAAATGACTGAAACAAGTTAAAGAGTAAAAGAATAAAACAATTAAGCAAAGCAGTTGGTCAAAGAATTCCCTAGGGAATAAATAGAAATCAAAATATTTGGTACAGCATAGATGGTTTGGTATGTGCATATACAGTGGGGGCAAACAAATATTCATACATGTCAAAATTCTTTATTTATTTAATTTCTAATGAACATAAATGGGATATACCAATACTATATTTGCATACACATGCATAAACTCAGAATATACAAAAGAAACTAATAAATTATAGTAACTAATGAATTTATATACAATTATAAATATTTAGGGTTGAAAAAAGTATTCGTACAGAACAGAACATAACTGATAATTCTGATTTAATACTTCGTAGCATAACCATTATTCAGTGAGTTGGCAGAAACATTAGAAAACCAAGCAAAATGCTTAGTGGTATTTAGTCTATCTTTTTGTTCTAAGGTCAACTTTACCTTTCATATATTTTGTTGTTTTAATTAAGTGGTTAATAAAGTTATTTTTAATATGTTGTTGAATTAGGGCAAGTTTAACTTTTATTATTAATTTTCTCTTTCAGCTTTAATTAACTTACTTCCTGCTTTTTGTGCTTTTCCTTTTTAGATGCTTTCTTTTTCTTTTTAGTTATTCATTTAATCAGGCTAGTTCATTAATGTGTTATATGCTTCAGATATGTGCACCTAAATTTATTGGAGCAGGAATATAATAATCTTTGGCTGAGTCTCTATGGGCAGACCAGAAGGCATGTAGTAAGGTTGTCCAGAAAAGGCATTGGTTAGAAGTGCTTATATTCTAAATTTACTTTTTAAATTTCAAAATTAATTAGAAGGGATTTTTCATAAACCAAATTTATATTAATGGGATGTAGGTAATTTTAACTAGCGTATATTTGATATGCTTTTATAATTGCTGTTGTATTGAATAATTATTGATAGATCTAGATTAGCAGCAGTCAGTGTTATTATCACCAACTCAAAATCTAGGTTACTTAAGGTGAACCTGGTAACTGATTGTTATGGGGTCTTGTTGTTTGTAACTTTTGGTGAGCCATGGTGCAACCAACAAGATGGTAGAATTCCGTCATTAATTTGGTGTGGATGGGTAATATCAAATAATTCAATCACAACATATATTTAAATTAAACATGAAAAAAATGGAAATATTATCTTTCAGTATTTATAAGTTAAAATCTTAAATTATTAATTCACACATTACTAATTATCTTATAACAGCAATGCCTAGAAAAATCATGGATTACATGGAAAAATGCAAGCAGGAAAAGTAATATTATTAAGATTATAAACCTGGAAAAATGCAGGACAAGTTATTACACCTGGAAAAGTATAGGACAAGCTATTACTTCCAGTAAAGTAAAGAATAAGAAACTTTTTGCTTAAAATATTGCAGCTAAAATTAAAATTTGAATATTAAAAATTATTTTATTATAGTTTACATATAACCCTATACTTATTTAAGTAGAATTTGACTAATTTACTACCTTAAATATAGAAAAAAAAGTGACAACTTAGACAAACTTACAAATTAACTGAACAGTTTTGTACAATAAATTTAAAAGATGAGAACTGTAAAGAGTGATAAATTAGCAGAACTGGTATTCTTTAGT
>NC_068999.1:30989670-30991019 GCF_001194135.2 Octopus bimaculoides | reverse complement strand
ATATATATATATATATAAATAGATAGATAGATAGATAGATAGATAGATAGATAGATAGATTCAGGTGAATATGGTACTTAAGTTTAGACACCAGAATTAAGTATGGTATTACCCTTACAGTTTCAAAATAAGGTGATTAAAATCAAAATAAGCAATAAGGATATTCAAAGTTGATGTAGTACGATCGTTTCATGTGACTCCATTTAATTGAGCAATGTAGAGCAATTTTCAGCTGCACAAAGATATAGAAATTTAATGAAATTACATTTAAACAGAAGGACATATCTTTATAATTAAATCTAAACTCTCCAAGTTGGAAAGAAGAATACAAAAAACCATTTTGACTTAACCAGACCATACAGGCTAGTAAATAATTCTAAGCATATTTTTAACTGCCACTGATTTTATTTGTCTTTTTGTTTCTGATTTATGGACCATCTTATCAGACCTAGTGAGTCAAAGCTTAAGAGGACACTGGCATTTTCTTTTTAGGGTAAGTGGTAAACAGTATAGACAGTAAACATGGATGATATAGTTATACAATTTCTTAGGGTTTGGTGACAATCTACTATAGTGGGGTCTCTCCTAGCAGAGCAGGGGAAGTTTTATCATAAGGCACCTAGGTCAAACATATATAAAATAAAGTTGCTATATTGTATACAGATACAAAAAATGGTTATTCATAGATTTCATTAGTCAGAATAATATATCAGTATTGTTTTTCATATGCTAAGTTTGAAATACTTGAGATACCAATATTTGCTTAATTAATATGTGCATAAATAAAGGCTAATTATAAATTAATAATGAAATAAAATGAAATAGTGTATAATATTGTAAATACTCAGTTAATGCAGTGTACAAAAACAGTGAAGTGGTATTAATTTAGAATGCAATGGTAAAGTACATTTAGACTTATTTACACCAATATAAAGGACCCATAGATAAGATGTGAAATTAACATTTTTATATATATTGGACTAAAATTTTAAAATTAAACTTGTGTATCTAATATCATTAAAAGGACACATAAGAAATAAATTTATTATACAGGCGCAGGAGTGGCTGTGTGGTAAGTAGCTTGCTTACCAACCACATGGTTCTGGGTTCAGTCCCACTGCGTGGCACCTTGGGCAAGTGTCTTCTACTAGAGCCACGGGTCGATCAAAGCCTTGTGAGTGAATTTGGTAGACGGAAACTGAAAGAAGCCTGTCGTATATATGTATATATATATGTATGTGTTTGTGTGTCTGTGTTTGTCTCCCCAACATCGTTTGACAACCGATGGTGGTGTGTTTACGTCCCCGTAACTTAGCGGTTCGGCAAAAGAGACCGATAGAATAAGTACT
>NC_068999.1:30978576-30982169 GCF_001194135.2 Octopus bimaculoides | reverse complement strand
GGTTCAACCACACTCAAATGGGAGAGCTTGCTTAGACGTCTTGCTTGGTCGCTGTCTGCCTTGGTAAGAGACCGAATAATAGCGGGAATGCTTCGATGTTGAAACCCACGCATGCGTGGTTAAGGATTCAGTAATGGCGCCTGCCTTTTGGCGCCAATATGACGTCACTACAGACTCATCAAGGTTTAAGAAACTGATAAAATGAACGATTGGAATTAACATAGAATATAATGGTGAACTCTAAACTATTAACTGAGAACCTGCGTTTTGCCTAAGACTTCTTTCCTCGACTGCTGGAGCCTTAAACAACACGACGAATAAGAAATTAATGGGAGAAGGTGATATTCAGCCGATATCGAGAACCTTGCCTCCCATTATAGACTCAATATGAAGTCCCCATGCATACACGACGAGAAGTGTACAAAACGATATCCCAGGCCGTTTTTACAGGAAACACAGATTAGCGGTGACGGATATTTTTTGTATAGGGGCAGGAGACCTGAAGACGGCGGGTTCACAGCAAAAGTTGGTGAACGCGAAATCGACAACAGCTGGATAGTACTATATTGCCCCCTCCTCTTGAAAGCGTTCAACGCCTATGTAAACGTCGAATTTTGCAACTCAGTAAAATCAATTAAATACGTTTGTAAGTAAATAAACAAGGGATCGGATACTGCCATCTTTGGTCTTCGTCATGAAAACAGTAGGGACGATGTATCTGATTATCAAGCAGGCCGATACAGTAGCAGCAATGAACCTTTTTGGCGTATTTTTGGTTTCTCACTGCACCAACGGCACCCGTCATTGAACAACTTGCCATTCACCTTGAAAATGGTCAACGGGTGTATTTCAACGATGCGACAGCTGCTCAACTAGCGATCTCACCAAAAGGAAACTACTCTCACCGCTTTTTTCAAAGCTTGTCAGCACGACGACTTCGCTCGAACTCTGCTGAATTCTGAAATACCGTCTTACTATACATAGAACCGGACAAAATGGCTACGAAGGAAGGGAAGGCAAGAGGTGGCTAGACATCCAGGCATCAAATTCGACAATTGCCTTGGGCGAGTTTATACTGTCCATCCTACCCAACACGAATGCTTCTACCTGCGACTTCTGCTTCATGAGGTAAGAGGGCCGACCAGCTTCATTCATCTGAGAACCGTCGATAGATACGCCTGCCGAACGTACAGGGAAGCCTGCTTGAGACGTGAACTTTTAGAAGATGGCGCACAATGGGATGCAACTTTGACGGAAGCTGCCATCTCACAATCATCCCGTAGTCTAAGGGACTTTTTTGCTATCCTCTTATACGATTGTGAATTGAGCGATCCTTACTCTTTATCGATAAAGTTTTAAAATGATTTCTCAGACGAATATAGGCGTTTCGCTCAATTGCAATCTCTAAAATTAGATGTCGGCTTTTCAGACGCTATATATAAGAGAGCTCTGATCGATATTGAAGACAGAGTGGCTTCAATGGGTGGAGATGTCTTAGAGAAATATGGACTTCCACAAACACTTCGAGATGTGCCATCAGACATTCCCAACGACATTATATGTGAAACGTCATATTATTTCGACGAACTCAAAAGATATATTGAAGAAAATGAACCAAAACTTCTAATGGATCAGAAACAAGCCTACAACATTGTCGTTGATTCAATCCCTAATCGGGGAGGGTGTATATTCTTCCTAAACGCCCCTAGAGGCACGGGAAAAACATTTGTAATCAAACTTTTACTCGCTGCAGTGAAGCAATACGCATTGGCCGTGGTTTCTGTCAGCATTGCAGTAACTTTGCTGCCTGTGGCAGGACGGCCCATTCTGCCTTCAGTTTTCCTCTCAACGTGGCGTCATCTGAGACACACATGTGCAACATCAGAAAGTCTTCCGGAAAAGCACTGGTGTTAAAGCGCTGCCTACTAATTGTTTGGGACGAATGCACAATAGCTCACAATGCAGATTTCAAGGTATTAGACTGGTCACTCAGAGACATCAGGGACTGTCAAGAACCAGTGAGAGGTGTCACTTCCCTGTTATCTGGGGCCTTCCGACAGACTCTGCCTGTAATCCCAAAAAGTACGCGGACTGATGAGGTTGGTGCATGCCTTAAGGCCTCCTTACTTTGGCGTTATGTAAGAAAGCTGACGCTTACAACAAACATGAGAGCACAACTGCATGGTGATGAGACACCAGCGGGTTTTGCTGCTGCCATTTTGTCGTTGGAGATGGCAAAGTCCCACTCGATAGAAATGGTGCAGCGGAACTCACAGGGATTTGCAGAAGCGTTAAGTCAATTGCTGAGTTACGGACGTCTGTTTTTCCTAATCTTGAGAACTACAAAAATCAAGAGTGGTTGTGTGAACGCGCAATATTGGCTTCGAAAAACTACATAGTTGGAAACATCAATGAACAGCTCATGCCGTGCTTATTGAAAACCTGCGCGTCTACAAGTCCCTTGACTCTATGGTTGATCCGGACGAAGTTGTTAATTACTCCACAGAATTTCTTAACTCCCTTGACCCTCCTGGATTTCCACAATACATTGCGACTTAAGAAAGGTGCCCCTATCATGCTCCACAGGAATTTGGAACCCCCAGGCTTTGCAACGGCACGTGTCTAGTCGTCCAAAAGGCGATGCTTCATGTCACTGAGGCAACAATACTTACAGGATGTGGTAAGGGGGGATACTGTCTTCATATCAAGGATAATTCTCATTCCATCCGGTAAAGACATTCCTTTCACATTCAGAAGGCTGCAATTCCCTCTCCGGCTCAGTTTCACCATGTCGATTAACAAATCACAGAGTCAAACACTGACAGTCGTAGGGCTTAATTTAGAGGAACCGTGCTTCTCCTATGGTCAACTATGTGTTGGCTGCTCTCGAGTGGGGAGCCGACATAACTTATTTGCATTTGCAACTCGCGAAAAAACCCAAATTATAGTCTATAAGGATGTTTTGTAAGGGCTCTATCCGCCAAGAGGTAATCTCTGTTTTTTTTGTATAAGTGCTTACATTTGCTGTATCCATGTGCTATTTTTGTCCTTTTGACAATACCACGTACGCCTCTGAGGTTGATTTTGCTATATGTTATAAATGTTCAGTGTCTCTGTTTTCCGCATTTATATGTTGCTATCACGCTTTGCTATCGATGTTCTGTAGTTTTAATTTAATTAATCTACTTTTTCCTACATCTTATTTACACATTTTTTTTGACATTTCAGCGTGATCTTGCCAATGCCGTTTTTGTAGCCACCGACTTTGCATGCTTTTCTTGGTTACAATCTCAAATAACAAGCAAAGCAAATACGACATGCCAAACAAGTGTAAAGGACTTCTTAAGGGCCACCACCTCTAATCGGAGTCATCCTTGCTGACAGCTCTGCTGCCGGGACTTCTAAGAGTGAACGATCCAAGGCCCTCTTCAGGGCCATCAAGTTTAAATTGTTACCATCGGATTCATCTTTGCTGGTAGCACCGCCACTGAGACCTTTAAGAGTGAACGATCCAAGGGTCTCTTCAGGGCCAGCAAGATTAAATTGTTGCGATCGGATTCATCTTTTATATATATATATATATATATATATAT
>NC_068999.1:30964646-30975128 GCF_001194135.2 Octopus bimaculoides | reverse complement strand
TATATATATATATATATATACGACGGGCTTCGTTCAGTTTCCGTCTACCAAATCCACTCACAAGGCTTTGGTCGGCCCGAGGCTATAGTAGAAGACACTTGCTCCGTCTTAGTAGTCGAGCAAATCGACCCCAGGATTTATTCTTTGTAAGCCTAATACTTATTCTATCGGTCTTCTTTGCCGAACCGCTAAGTTTCGGGGACGTAAACACACCAGCATCAGTTGTCAAGTGATACTAGGGTGAGAATCACCGACACACAAACGTATACATACAATACACACACACACACACACACACACATATAATATTCCTCATGATAGATCGCTTACCACTACACTTATATACTTTTTTCTCTCCCTGTTTCTTTCTGTGTTTCTTTCTGTTGAAGAGCGTAGGCTCGAAACGTTAAAGACTTTCTTTATTGCCGAGTGTTATACTAATACATCCATTTGTCGTTTACACCACCTGTCTTCGTCTGTTATTTTTACGTAAATTCTCCCATATATATATATATATATATATATATATATATATACATACATACATACATACATACATATATGTAGTGACTTCATTTGGGCATAGAGTAGATTCGAACCTGAATCTGCCAATTTCCTTTAACATTTCAACAGCACTTTTCTCACAGAGAAGACAACAGTGACAGCAGCTACATTTACCAAATGGCTTCTCTAAGCCGATTTATGTCTTTTTCACTTGATCCTCCTAACCTCTTGTCTGCAGTAGAGAAGTGAATTGAAATTACAATGGACCCCACAAAATATCCATTGTTTTGGTTGTTTCTTACATTCTTATAAATTTTAGCAGCCTTCAGGGAAAAGTTAGTTTGTGAGAGCAACTGACTCCACTTAACATACCGTTACAATTGGTGACCCTCGACCATAACGAATAGTTATATCGTTACAATTACCATAACAGCAATCGTTACAATTGGTGACCCCGTCTAAAAAGAATCGCTGTCTTCTGATGCTACGTGTCGCTGCATTTTACTGACTCTGATGCTGAAAAGAAATACTGCCATTCTGATACTGCATGTTCTATTATGTCGTCACATACGTTCATCACATACATTTGGTGGCCCGAGCTAAAGAAATATTGCCTTCTTTTCAACAGCCATTGCTTCGTTTCAACAGTCGTCATACCAGACGAAAAGAATGACAGTATAGCGAATTCTAGTGAACTTCCACTCTCCATTATATTCAAATACTTACGAACGTAGCAGGTAACAGCTAACCTCTGGGCGCTGTTTTGGACATCGTTGTGTCTACCACTCTGATTGATTGATATTGGCGCAATTTGTCTCTTACCCTATTGTGCGCCAATATGCAACCCAGTCAATCACAGCCTCCAAATATATCATTGAGCCTACCGTCAGCTATAAAAGCTCACCTCTTTCTAGTCTCAAGGTCTGTTGGTTCCAGACGGAAGGGTGTTGGTAGTAGTTTCTTTGATGTGAGTTCGAATTGTTACACACAGTTATTGTTACACACTGTTATTATATGTTTGTTGTAGGTCTCCCCGTGCAGGAGAACCAAGATTCGTTGAATTGTTTAAATTGTTGAATTGTTGAATTTTTGTTGCTGCGTTCTGCCTGTTTGTGAAAACTATTTCTTCCCCATTATGGGTGAAAAGAGGAGAAATGGAACGTGTCGCAAGTTATGCATCCGCAACCACACAAGATATTACGACCAACACCCTTGAAGTTCGCGAGATAAAAATAGAGACAAAGGAATGGAAAAAAGGAAACAAATTTTACAAAAGGAAAGGGCCGGTTTAAAGCTGACCCCAGCAGAAGAAGTGACGAAGAATGTAGCAAGGAAGACGGTTGTGTACAGGACGTTATCAACCGCTACCAAGAAAATAGAGATTGCTCCACTAGAAGCAATAGAGAAATGTTTAGGTGAAGTGAGAGGATAACCACCTACTATACACGTGGAAAAAAATACGACACAGTGGAGGTTAGGTTCACCAGTGAGGAGAACGCTATTAACCACTCCACTGAACCAATAAGGACACAAGAGTGGGTGCTGCTGCCGATGTACTGTGGCAAACGTGTTGCCAGAGTGCCCCCCGAAATCGAAGAGGCATGGCTGGCGGCAGTAGTCATGCACGGAATGGAGGAAAAAGCAAGGATTCTGAAGATAACCAGAACGAAGGAAATTAATTGTTGGGGCCTAGAAATAGTAATTCAAGTTGGGTTAAAAAACTTACATGGAATTGTAGAAGAGATTCTTCTACCAGAACACATTACGCTAAGAGTGGTGGTGGATGGAAGACCTCCAACATGTTTTCTATGTAAACAAAAAGGACATATGAAAGCAAAGTGCCCTCAGCAAGAAAGTGAAGTAGAAGAACAACAACGCGAAGAGCAGCCCGCCGAAGAAGAGGGGTCGAAAATAAAGAGGAGACGTTTAATGTTAAAAAAGCGGGTGAGCTCTCCGACAGAGAACCAAAAACGAAAGAAGGAAGTAGAGGAAAAAATGGAGGAGGTACTGAGGAACTGGTCAGATATACCAGCAGAAGTATTGCAATATAGAGTGGAAGATATAATCATGGACGATTATGGGTGTGTACAGACGGAGGAACCAAGGAAAACGAATAGCTCGGACAGTCAAGGTCTGGAGCGTAAACATGTAAATACTAATAAGAAAAAGTGGCATATAGTAACATACATGAAAATACCGCCATAGAGCGGAAAATAACGAAATTCAAAGGTGCCATAAGGATTAAATTACTAGCTGAACGTTACCCGCAACACATAAAGGGAGTGGTGATTGACAATGAAAGGTATAAACAGTTGAAAGAACTATTTGTAGATGAACTGAACCCTTTGGGGGAGGAAATTGAATTTGAAGAACTACCAAAAGTAGTTACAAACGAGGAGTTAATACCTCTAATGAATGATAATAAAGGAGTACTTTAAAAGAAGGAAAAAAGAAATAGACTTATTAACAAAGGAGAAAAAGAAAAGGCAAAAAAGTGGAAATAGACTTTAAAAAAACGGAAAAAGATGTAAAAAGAAAAAGAAAACTTCCATAACTTGTATAAATTAACAGTAAAATGGTACTGCTTGAGGAGTGGGATTCAATGCAACCATTTCATTATCATCGATTTCATTATACATTTTTTTCATTTTCATTCGTTTTTATATTCTTTGTCCCCACCGTTGTGTCCTGTCTGTCCTTATGCTGTCCCCTCTGTGTCAGAGCCTGAGTGCTTAAATAAAGAAATACTGCTGGTTTCAGACCATCGTTCGCTCACATTCTTACGTGATATATTTGCTTGTGTTTACCACGAAGGTTAGATGTTATAATTGTTGCCTGCTTGCAAGAATTATTACATTGTGTTTGTTGGTTTCCCGTGAGGGAAACATTGTTAAATAATTGTCTGCATTAATATTGTGAACTGTTATCCTCCCCCAAGGAGGAAGGATATATAAATTGTGTTGACCGTTTGCGGTTGATTTTGAACCGCGTTCCATTCCGGAATAAAAATTGTGGAATTTTTGAATATTTAAAAAAGATATCAAAAACAATGTCTTCTGTAGAAGAACAAAAAAAGAAAACAATGAATTTTGCCGCCGCTGTTGGTGGACTTGAAACAGTTACTTTGAGGATGGAAGATAAGAGAATTCTCAACTGGAACCTTGCTATGTGACAACGTCATGCTATTGCCTCTATATCTGGGACGCAGAACGTCCCGGATAAGGATTAAGAACATCCCCGCCAGAGGTGGAGGTAGCACGGATCGTTTCCACACTTCTCTACAAGAGAGAGGACAAAATAAATATTCGAATCTCCAGAGACGCCCCACAGAATTGGTGTGGTCAAACTCTGGAAAGCCTGGCACACGCGACGAGTCTGGATTTGGAAGGTTTTCCCCGAAACGATACACGTAGAGGAGTCAATATTGGCAGACCATGTGGAGAGGAGAAAACCCAGGAGCTTTCAATGTGGAAAAAAGGGCACCTGAGGTCAAAATGCCCCACAAAAAAGGACAAGGAAGCAGAGGAGAAAGAGAAAAATGAAGAGACGGTCCCCCCCCCACCTCAGCCACGGAGACTGTGACACAGCGGGTGACCGCTTCTACTAGTAAAGACGAACCCAAGGGGAAAAGTAAAGAAGCGGCACTTCCGGCCAAGGAGGCCGTTACACATCGAGCAACCGCCTCTACTAGTAAAGATGACCCCAATCGATATTTCTGAAAGACAATCGCATACAAAAACAGTAATAAATACCTGGATGGGGTCATTGGACCTCATCACAAAACGTCCCTATATGTCAATGACAATGAGATGAGCCCAGTAACATTGGGAAAAATCTCCCGAAAACTATACAACGAACTCAAAAACAGACACCCAAAAGAGATAGCAGAACTGAAAGAACTGCTTAAGGTAGAACCATTTTTGTATGAAAGAAAGGAGAGAGGGGAACTTGTCTCAGAAATACTGGGCTTCGATAAGGAGCAACTGACCAGCCTATTCGGAAAGTCATTCGGGCCGAGGTATCTGGATAACTTCCAGAAATACTTGGCTTGGTTGTGCTACCTATCGGCCTTACCGGTTCGAGAGAGGTTGTCTAGACCGGCTTTAACACCTCCCCCACATGCCCGAGGTGCGGGCGCATCAGCGAAACTGTCGCGCACGCCTTCGTACACTGTGAGGAGTTGATAACCTATGTCAAACAACTGATGTCGGATGCAGAGAGAGTACGGCTCTCGACTGAGCCCATGATTAAGATCGTACCGCCTTCTTCCTTCAACAAGAAAAAGAAGGCATCTTTTTTCTGCTTAGTAGCCATACTGAAAGAAACGGTATGGACGACACGAGCGAAAGGGATTGGGACAGGTCACTTGATCTCCGGACATAGGTTGGTAAGTTATTTCAACTTCCACCTGTTGAGAAAGATCTGTCTGGAAAAAAGGTTCCTGTCGCAAAGTACGTCCGGAAAAAGATGAATGTCTGTAGTAAGGAAGAATGAAGAATGAATATAGTAAGGATGAATGGGGCCGAGCTAACATAGCCGGTGAAGGCGAAAAGAAGGAAAAAAAAAGAAAAAAAAACAAAGGAGAAGAAAAAACTGGCGGGTTAATCATAAAAAATAACCCGGAACATTATTTTATAATTTCTTAATTATATATAATTTTATCTCATCCTTTTATCCAATTTTTTCGATTGTTTTCATTTCATTGCAACCCAAACCATTTATAAGAATGTAAGCGTTCGTCTCTTGTAGCGTCCCCTCTATGTATACCTTTATAGGTAAATAAAGAAATCTGTTGTTTCCAGACCGTCGTTCGCTCACATTCTTATGTGATATATCTGCTTGTGTTTACCTCGAAGGTTAGATGTTATAATTGTTGCCTCCTTGCAGGAATTATTACATTGTGCTTGATGGTTTCTCGTAAGGGAAACGTTGTTAAATAATTGTCTGCGGTAATATTGTGAACTGTTATCTCCCCCAATGGGGAAGGATATATAATTTGTGTTTACCGCTTGCGGCTAATTTTGAATCGCGTTCCTTTTCGGGACAAAAATTGTGGAATTTTTGAATATGTTTTTAATAAATATTAAAAACAATGTCTTCTGTAGAAGAACAAAAAAAAAAAAGAAAACAATGAATTTTCCCGCCGCTGTTAGTGGACTTGAAACAATTACTTTGAAGATGGAAGATATATAGGCATACTATGTTATGATCACCGAGGAAAACGGGGAAAGTAAGATAACACCCCCGAGTGAAATAAGAAACAAGACAAAGGAAAAGACAATTATAAATAAAACATGATGTGGAAAAGAAAAGGCTGGAATATTTGGAGGAAAGTACAGTTGAAAGATGTCTCGGGAAAGCACAGTTGAGGAAAGCACAGTTGAAAGATGCCCGAGACACAAGGTACGCGACCGTCGAAGCAAGGTTCGAATCGATTGAGAAGACAAGAGAATTCTCAACTCGAACCTTGCTATGTGACAACGTCATGCTACTGCATCTATATGTGGGACGCAGAACGTCCCGGATAAGGATTAAGAACATCCCCGCCAGAGGTGGAGGTAGCATGGATCGTTGCCACACACCTCTACAAGAGAGAGGACAAGATAAATATTATTCAGATCTCCAGAGACGCCCCACAGAATTGGCGGGGTCAAACTCTGGAAATCCTGGCACTAGCGACAAGTCTGGGTTTGGAAGGTCTACCCGAAACTATACACGCAGAGGAGTCAAAATTGGCAGGCCATGTGGAGGGGAGAAGACCCAGGTTCTTTCATTGTGGAAAAAAGGGCACCTGAGGTAAACAAAAACAAAAAACAAAGGACAAGGAAGCCGAGGCGGAGGAGGAGAAGGAGCAAGAGAAAAACGAAGAGACGGTTCCCCCAGCCACGG
The DNA here is from genome assembly GCF_001194135.2 of Octopus bimaculoides. NCBI lineage: Eukaryota > Metazoa > Mollusca > Cephalopoda > Octopoda > Octopodidae > Octopus > Octopus bimaculoides. The sequence goes on along the minus strand of NC_068999.1, from coordinate 30,968,735 downwards.
AGACTGTGACACAGCAGGCGACCACCTCTGCTAGTAAAGACGAACCCAAGGGGAAATGTAAAGAGGCGGCACTTCCGGCCAAGGAGGCCGTTACAACAAACTCAAAAGTAGACACCCCCCAAAAATAGCGGAACTGAAAGAACTGCCTAAGGTATTTAACCCGCCGGTAGAACCATTTTTGTGAAAGAAAGGAGGGAGGGGAACTTGTCTCAGAAATACTGAGAATAACCCCACCTCGAAAGACAAACGAGCAGATAAGCTCGAATTTCCTTCTTTTTTGTGTTTGACATGGCTACGCTATGCATTGCGTGTTTAAATGTCCATGGCCTGAGTTCGAAGAGGAAGCAGGCTTGCCTCCTCGACGACCTCAGGTCACACATAATTGATATTATGGTTGCTACAGAGACCAGGCTGTACAAGCTGCAGGCCTTCTCAACTCTACTGAATGGCTATGAGAAAATCATGTCTCCTAGCCAGAAGGCGGGGAGTAGAGGTGTTGTAGTTTAGGTCCCGAAAAGCCTGGCCCTGCAGACACGTACGATTTTCGTGGACCCATAATGCAAGTCGGTCGTTCTGGATCTGACATACAGAGTAAAGCCTTCAGGTTCGTTGGCATCTACGCGCCTAGCACGCTAGGCAAACGGGATGAGTTCTATCAATGCCTAGAGAACTTTCTTGTGACATCAAGAACACTAGTTTTGCTAGAGGATTTTAACGCTATTCTGGATGTACGCCTAGATAGCGTAGGCCCGAATGTTAGGAAGTGTAACTCACGCCTCATCGATCTGCTGAAGTGATTCTAGGCTGGCAGATCGATAGACTTGATAATCCGAGCGTTCCAATGTGGACTTGGTCTAATAACGACGAGTCTATCAGGTCTTATATAGACAGGATAATAGTTAATGCTAGAGATAAGTTTAGTTTAACCCATTACCTACCAGTGATCTCATATGGGATCACTTAAAAATTACAAATTTCGTAATTATCTGTCAATATTTACACATATCTAATCTTTTTGCTATATCTACTAGGTATATTTCTCTGATGGAGGCGCAATGGCCTAGTGGTTAGGGCAGCGGACTCGCGATCATAGGATCGCGGTTTCGATTCCCAGACCGGGCGTTGTGAGTGTTTATTGAGCGAAAACACCTAAAGCCCCACGAGGCACCGGCAGGGGATGGTGGCGAACCCTGCTGTACTCTTTCACCACAACTTTCTCTCACTCTTTCTTCCTGTTTCTGTTGTGCCTGTAATTCAAAGGGTCAGCCTTGTCATACTGTGTCACGCTGAATATCCCCGAGAACTACGTTAAGGGTACACGTGTCTGTGGAGTGCTCAGCCACTTGCACGTTAATTTCACGAGCAGGCTGTTCCGTTGATCGGATCGACTGGAACCCTCGACGTCGTAAGCGACGGAGTGCCAACAACATTTCTCTGATATTCAAATGAGGTTTGCTAATTTTTCACCCAATATCTCGCTTATTTCTTTTTGAAATGTTGTTTCGAAATGTTATTTTGATCATTCCAGCATGTTTCTAAGGCTATTTTATGCTAGAAATCAAAGTTTCATAAAAAAAATTCCAGTTAATAGAATTATGGGAGGTAATGGGTTAAGCTGTCCACAGTTTATCTATGTACCCTACACGGATTACAAATTAGTGACATGTAGGCTGCATATAGGTATGGTTCATAGACAGGGATCTGGCTATTGGAAGTTGAACAAGTCTCTATTGGATTGCGAAACTTACCAAAGGAGAAAAAAAAAACGGCGGGTTAACCATAACAAATAACCCGGAACATCATTTTATAAATTTTTATTTGTATATAATTTTATTTCATCCCTTTATCCGATTTTTTCCATTTCATTGTAACCCAAACCATTTGTAAGAATGTAAGTGTTCGTCTTTTTTAGTGTCCCCTCTATATATGCCTTTATAGGTAAATAAAGAAATTTTGTTGTTTCCAGATTTTCTAAGGTCTAACCACTGACCGCATTACAGCGACCTCCATCTTCGTCACCACCATGAGGTCTCTCACCAACGTCGTCAACCACATCTACACAGCACTAACACACTGCACTGGTTCTAACACACTGCACTGGTTCTAACATATCCTCACCAGGGTTAACAGCTAACACACAACCCACGCAGATGCATGTAAATATATGAATAAATGTCCACCAACCACTGTCATTCAGCTTGTGTATACATACGTGTGGCCACAATAAACGTATTTAAAGTCATCACCTTTGTTCCATGCATTTTTTCATACCGGGTTTACTACCAAATAAGAGTACAGCCTTCTGAGCAGAGTCATTAGATGGAATACCAACACTTCATCTAAAATAGCATTCGTCAGCTCCAGTATTCCCCCTTATCAACTTAATGTCCATTCTGAGTCTATCTACGTGCCGTCCGCCGTCAATCAGATTCCGCATTTAACTTCTACCTGACTACCTCTCAAGTGCCACAAATGCACTCCACAACTCGCGTTCGACTTGCTGCAGAAAGCATTATACCACGATGCAAACTGCGATGCACTTCCCTACAATGCAACCTTTTCGGCGCACACACACGTTTTTCGTCTCGTCCCCACATTGTCTATGAACTTTTGTATGTATTTAAGACTCTTACATAGACTTTCAATAACCTCTTTTTCTATGCATGCACATCTTTTCTCACTTTTCAGTAATACACTTTTCAGAAAGGACACTATCTTCAGCTAAGTCTTATCACTTTTGTTTACTCATTCCTATACTGTTCGTTTCTTTTGCTGCACCACACAATGTTCATACACACATACATGTTGACACTGTCATTCATGCACCACACCATGCCTTTCTCACTTGTTTTTCATGCTCCCTGCGCCCTTGTAGACACACCTCGCCTCTGTAAGATCCTAGGTCGGTCACGTATACATAGAAAATGTTGTTCGTCCTCTACAACGCGACACATGCCTCACTTTCACTCCTGCACATTTCAAGGCATTTAATACCCCAGACACTAGCATACAGCCTCAACCTTGCACCTAGTTACGCACACGTACACCATGATATTATGCCTCACTACTTTGTTTTCAACATGTCTGAGCCCGCTCAGCTCTTTTCCCGACTCGATGCACGTCGGAAGTTCACACGCTTTACGCTCATGTTTAGACATAATTTCCCACTGTTAGACCCTCTGTTTGGTCACCTAATAGATGGAAAAAATTACCTGTCACGCGCATCATTCCAGCATACTGCACTGTCGTTCTTGTTAACACCCACGACAACAGCGCCAGACACATTTTGTTTCTGAAAAACCTTCAAGGCACTTCACACACTGCAGGAAGTTTTACGATATCATGGATTGAGAATACACTCTCTCGCTCGTTTGAGTGAGGGAGTAGCGTAGTGACTTCATTTAGGCATAGAGTAGATTCGAACCTGAATCTGCCAATTTCCTTTAGCATTTCAACAGCACTTTTCTCACGGAGAAAACAACTGTGAGAGGAGCTACATTTACCAGATGGCTTCGCTAAGCCGATTTATGTTTTGTCACTTGACCCTTCTAACCTCTTGTCTGCAGTAGAGAAGTGAATTGAAATTACAATGGACCCCACAAAATATCCATTACTTCGGTTCTTTCTTGTAGTCTTGTATTCTTATAAATTCTTATAAATTCTAGCAGCCTTCAGGGAAAAGTTAGTGAGAGTAACTGACAAAGAGGAGGCTGACCGGCTCAAACGAAATGCTGTCTCAACATAAGTAACTTCACAAAGTGACAACTATGGAATTAATCACCATAGTTGTCTCGTTCCACACTCTCTCGCTTTCATTAACTCAATTTCTTTTCTCTGCAACATTACCATATCTCTCTCTACAAAATACTATGAGATCGTGTACACACATATTCAGGTTGAAATTAACTTTCTTAACCTTGCAGGCTTTTCCACTTATATTATTATACATACCTGCCCGTCGAAACATGGCATTATATTAAGTAACAGTAAATAAAAAATTGGAGTCAACCTCAACTTTGATCACTCTTCTTTCATCTTCAACATCATACCGTTACAAATGGTAACTTCCGAACCATTATATTTACCGTT
>NC_068999.1:30964198-30964636 GCF_001194135.2 Octopus bimaculoides | reverse complement strand
CATATCTCTCTCTACAAAATACTATGAGATCGTGTACACACATATTCAGGTTGAAATTAACTTTCTTAACCTTGCAGGCTTTTCCACTTATATTATTATACATACCTGCCCGTCGAAACATGGCATTATATTAAGTAACAGTAAATAAAAAATTGGAGTCAACCTCAACTTTGATCACTCTTCTTTCATCTTCAACATCATACCGTTACAAATGGTAACTTCCGAACCATTATATTTACCGTTACATGTATATATACGACAGGCTTCTTTCAGTTTCCGTCTAGCAAATCCACTCACAAGGCTTTGGTCGGCCCGAGGCTATACCAGAAGACGCTTGCTCAAGGTGCTATGCAGTTGGACTGAACCTGGAACCACGTGGTTGGTAAGCAAGTTATTTACCACATAGCCACTCCTGCGCCTATATATATATATATATAT
>NC_068999.1:30954139-30960020 GCF_001194135.2 Octopus bimaculoides | reverse complement strand
TATATATATATATATATATATATATATAATTTATATAAGGGTATTACTATATAACAATGCCTCACGCTTAGAGGGACTAAATAAGTAAAAAACTACCAAAAATAAGCACATATTTACCGAAAGCGAGGATTCTTTATGTCTCGACCATACGTGCACTGATGAATAAAAGATGCAGCTTACTACATAGTTTTTTTGCTGTATTAATTATGAAACCAGTGGTTTGCCGTTAAGTTATAATGTTTTTAGGAGGTTAACTTTGAAAATTGCATTTCCTCGCTTTCGGTAAATATGTGCTTATTTTTGGTAGTTTTTGACTTATTTAGTCCCTCTAAGCGTGAGGCATTATTATATAGTAATGCCCTTATATAAATTATATATATTTACGGAAAAAAAACGATGGGTTTTTTTTCCTTATGGGATTTTTCATGCTGACTACTTGATAAATTCTTATAAAGATTTTATCCTATAGTATATTATATACACACACGGTGTGGCCCAAAAGTTACTGAAGGATTGCAATTTTTGATAATTCTTTTATTTTTTGACATTTTTCTTTTCTTTTCAAGAATTTTATGGTCTATATCTTGGAAATTAATTCTGCAAAAATATGGCACCGCACAACGCACTCAAGTGGTGAAGTTGTTCTATCAAAATCAGGGGTCAATTATTCACACTCAGAGAGCATATCGTTGGCATTTTCAAGTGAGAGACGCGCCAAGTGAAAACACTTAGTTCGTCGTTTTGAAAAACAAGAGGCAGTAAGTGATCTCCCACGATCTGGGAGACCTTGTACTGTCAGAACCAATGAAGCAAGGGAACAAGTGTGACAGATTATTGAATAGAATCCAGGAAAGTCGACTCGAAGTCCAGACAGCATGGAATTTCACAAAGTTCGCTGCAAAAAGTTCTCAGCAGCCTTAACATTTTTCCTTACAAGGTACAGTTGGTTCAACAGTTGAAGCCCCACGACTATGAACACAGGCTCTAATACGCTGTTAAAATCCAGGAATTGGTACGAAATGACCCAAATTTTGCACAAAAATTGATCATGTCTGATGAAGCTTACTTTCATTTGAATGGGTTCATTAACAGACAAAACAGCCGGTTTTGGGGCTTTTAGAATTCCCACCAAAGAGAATTGCACCCCATAGAGTGTGAAGCTGAAAATGGATGCCATTTAAAAGATGTCATTTTTCATACGTAATGCAGAGGTATGATGAAAAAGGACTAAAGCAAATTAATCTCCATTATCTCCTCTATATTGAATTAAAATCTCATACACATATTTGTAAAATTAAGGGAGTTATTAAAAATTAAAGCCGCTCAGTGACTTCTGGGCTGGCGCAGGCTGTGTGCAAAGAAGCTTGCTTTTTGCTTTCCAACTACATGGTTTCGTGTTCAGTCATGTCTTCTACAGTAGTCAAAGGCCAACCAAAGCCTTGTGGGTGGATTTCGTAGAAGGAGACTGAAAGAGGCCCATTGCATGTGTGTGTGTGTGTGCGTGTGCGCGCGCGCGTCTTTATGTCTTTCTCCCATCACCGCTTGACAACTGGTGTTGGTTTGTTTTCATCGCCATGCCTAGCAGTTCAGAAAAAGAGACCGGGCCTTATAAAAAAAAGTACTGTGGTCAATTCGTTCAGCGATACAAAAAAAACATTCAATGTTGCGTCCCAGCATGGCCGCGGTCTGATGACGCAAAAGAAAAGAGATAGGGCGAGTGATACATGCATATATATATATATAAATCCACTATTTATATATATATAGGTGTACATGCATACGTACGTGCGTGTGTGTATGTGTGTATACAGATACACATATGATTTGTCTGAAGAATCAGCTGATTACCATGGAAACTCCAGAATAACACGCAACTAGCGTGGCCAAAAATAAACTATTGCACTCAACGTTTCTATTGAGTACTTCTTTTCTGGATCGTTCTTTAACAAAGGCATATTTAGAAACATACATCCCAACTTACAAAGATATATACATACACAAATGGTTAGGTAGATAGATAAATAGATAGATAGATAGATAGATAGATAGATAAATAGATAGATAGATGCATGGCTGTCTTGAATTCTGGAAATTTAATATATATAAATATTTATTCGTCAAAGAATCCATAGGTATATATATCTGTATATGTGTGTGTGCGCGTGTGTGTACATGTATATAAGCGTGTGTGTATGTATGTATGTATGAATGTATGTATCAACAACACATGGTCTTATCTGTTTTGCTGTACTCTATATTTCCTTCAACAACTGCTACGCTATGGATTGATACTGAATCTATTGCCGTTACCGCCTTTATTGTTGTTGTCATCTCAGTCGAAACCAACAACCAGCATCTAGCCAGCGCTCAGCTGCTTCATCTTCTTGTAGTTGTCGTCAGCTTTCCCATGTAGTACTGATAAACGAAAATATTGAAAAAGCGGATGTGACACCTTCATGTACTGGTATGGACGACAGCATGTATCTGTTTGCTTGTGATGCTGCTACTGGGGGAGGTAGTGGTGGTGGCATTAGTGGTTATAGTCATGGACAGAGGTGGTAGTGGACAGAGGTGGAAGTGGTCATCCTTCCACTGTCTCACTTCAAAGCATACACATGGTTCTCTGATATCATTACTGTTTGATATGGAATAAAACTTTGTCTACCTATTGCTGGCACTGGAAAGCAGGGAATATTATCTGAACGTCACCTACCTATCGATTTGTCTGTTTGTCTGTCTATCGCTCTGTTTATCACTAAACTATGTTTGACTATTTGTCTGCCTCCTGTTGTATTACTCTGTTTGTGTCACTATACACATCTGTCTATTTATCTATCTCTCTATCCTAAACTTCTTTTCTTTCTCCGCCCTTCCCTCCCTCCATGTATTCCTCTCTTTCTGTCCACCCTTATAGACAGACAGACAAACATATAGACGGATGAGAGGAGGAAGCTCCGCAAGAAATATCCCTTGCTATGTTGTTGAAATTGTTGTTGAAGCAGCACGGAGTTGAAGATCTTCGCCAAAGTTCTACCAGCCACATGAGTGGGATAATACAGGTAAGTTGATATATTTACCTGTCCTAACATACAATCTGCTATTAGACACATGTCTGCCAACAGATACACGTGTGTCTATCGTGTGTATAAACATAGAAAGACAAATATCTATTATACATTCGTGTTCAGACGTAGATATTTAGAGCAATGTATGCTTGCATTTGTGTGTATATGTGCACGTGTATGTACGTATATGTATGTTTTTACCATACATAAATAGTTGAATACACGCAAATGGATGTAATGTTACGAAATACACACCTCTGTATATACATCGGATATCTATGTGTGTGTGTGTGTGTGTATGGCGCGTGCACGCACATTGTTGTACTCAAAGAAGCTGTCTGTCAATATATACACACCCTCGTATACATGCACCAACACAGTGATAAACAAACAAGACATTTGTTTACTCTCTTGTTTTATATACATCGTTTATACATACCCAATCACATACATCCTTATGCATGCATTGTCTTGTCATACATATACAAGCTGATATCATTTAGCTCGCACATATACACTTACGTGGGTAATATCAACGTTTCTACGCACGCAAAGTCTAATTTCAACATGACACGATTAACACCACTTTCACCTCTATCATCACCATCATCATCGTCGTCACCGCCATCATTGACAACGTTATTAGTATATCAACAGTCTGCCATCACCTCCGCGGTCAACAGTTCTATGGTTAACAGGTGTACTGGAACAGTAACAACAGAAATATCACCAAAATAACGAGATATCAACAGGTAGAATTATCTGATAGTACAACCACCACCATCACCATATAGAGTAGCAGCACTACAATATTTTGATAAAGGAGGGTGGGGCTCTGCCTCTCTGAGACAGATGGGTGGCGGAGAGTGAATCACAGCCTCTGCCCAAATTATTTGCAACAGTGGACTCTGATAAAGAAACCCTAGGTTTAGGTCATAATGTTTAACTGGACAATTTATCTATGAATATACGAGCACGCGAGAGAGAGAGAGAGAGAGAGAGAGAGAGAGAGAGAGAGAGCGAGAGAGAGAGAGAGAGAGAGTGTGTGTGTGTGTGTGTGTGTGTGTGCGTGTGTGTGTGTGGCAGCCCATAGGCATGCTGTCTCCATTCTCTGCCTTTTCTACCTCTGTGACAGTGGCCGCTGCTCATCAGAGCTGTCTGGTTTCCTACTACCTTAGCTTGTGTAGTTCCCTCATTTCGTGTATATAAGCTAGTGGCTCTCAACCTGGGTCTGTATCACTCTTGAGGGTCCATATAAAACCTTGTTTAAATTTATCTGCAATAAATTGCTTATACTTCTACAATACACAAGATATTTCAACAGTTTTTTTATATGATTCCTAGTAATATTTAATTATAAAAGTATAATAGGATCTTCTTTTTCTTTTAACATTGAATGGCTATAAGGGGCCATCCTAGTAAAATAGGAATGAAAGAGGTTCATAGATAAAAGAAAATGGTATTAGTCCCCTTCTCCAGACCAACCTGTTAGTAAAGAAACAAAACACAAGAAAAAACTAAAAGGAGTTAATAAAGAAAGCTTTTAAATGTTATCGAAACAGTTTAAGTATACTACCATAAGAAAACTGTATAATATAAAGAAAAAGGCAACACATGATAATTGGAGTTGGAGAGACAGAAAAAACAGGGTTAATCATGGTTAGAATATCTTTCATTAGAGAATTGTCAGCTCAGTACTGACTGGATCTTAATGATAACACTCAACATCAACATTTTCTGTGTGTGTTTATGCATATATATGTGTGTGTGTATATAGTATACAACACACACACACACACATATATATATATATGTGTGTGTATTGTACATGTATATGTATATTATATATATAAATGTATTATATATATGTATTTAATATATATATACATATATGCATATATATATGTATATGTACATATGTATATATATATATATATTTATATATTTATACATATATATATTTATACATATGAATGTGTGTGTATAATATAAATAATATACACACCCTATATACACACATATGTGAGTACAGGACATCACAAAACGTAAACTATATGAAATGCGAAAACAAGAGAGTTGAATACATAAACAACGAAACAAATGGAAAACAGGACAAGTATCATAAAGAACGATCCTTCATCAGTTGTTGGCTGTCCATCTACTCCTCATTTCGAGCATTGAACGACAGTTATTCCTGCAAACCAAAATAAAATTTAGGATTTGCAGAGGGTCAAAGTTGGTAACATCAACAAGACAGTGGAGGATGGACAGCTGACAACTGATGAAGGGTCGTTCTTTATATTACTTGTCCTGTCATCCATTTGTTTCTCTCATTGTTTATGTATTCAGCTCTTTTCTTTTCGTATTTCATGTTGTTCACAGTTTGTGATGTCCTGTACCCATATATGCATATATATATGTGTATGTACATATACATATATATATGCACACACACACACACACACATATACATACATATATATATATATATATAGATAGATAGATAGATAGATAGATAGATATAAATAAATAAATAATAAGGGTAAAAAATTGAATATCAATTTGATTAACATCAATTTAAACCAGTGGCCTATCATATTGAAAAAAATCTGAATTTTCTTGAGAACAATCTTTTTTTAGTGGCCATACCATATGTGGTCGACTTCTAGCATATTGGATGTCCACTTAGTGATCATCCCTCTTATATGTATATAACATATATATATATTATATTATATTATTATTTGATTGACCACGATGCATCTATTTCCAAGTAAGTTTATCTATATATATACATATATATATATATATATATA
>NC_068999.1:30951973-30953916 GCF_001194135.2 Octopus bimaculoides | reverse complement strand
CATGTATATATAAATTCCTATATTTACTTGATATCGCGGCCTCATTCTTGTAATTTTTTTATGATTATTATTATTACTATTATTATTATCATCATATATATATATATTGTATATTACACACAAATAAACACATAGATGCAAAACAAGTTGGTAAAAATAGGACCTGAATACCAAAAATAGATTAATGTACGATTTATCAAAACTGAAAAAAATTTTCACAAACTGCTACTCAGAGTTTCATATGACCGTTTGTCAGACAGTAGTTTTGTGTGTGTGTGTGTGTGTGTGTAAGTGTGGGTGTGCAAGCACGTGCGTGCGTGCGTGTGTGTTTCCTTTTCTTGATATCATACAATTGATGTAAACAAATATCACTGTCATACAAGTGGTTTCATTCATTTCCAACTTCCAGGAAACATGTCTAAGAATAAAGAAATACTACGTTACTTGGTAGAAATCTGGCTCAATGAACTCTATCTGACTCGTGCTAACATGGAAAAAAAAAGTGGATGTAAAACAATGATAATGAAGGTTTCACTTAGTTATATGTATGTATGTATGGCTGGCTGGCTAGCTGGCTAGCTGGCTGGCTGGATGGCTGGCTAGCTGGCTGGCTGGATGGCTGGCTAGCTGGCTGGCTGGATGGCTGGCTAGCTGGCTGGCTGGATGGATGGCTGGATGAATGGATGGATGGCTGGCTGGATGGATGGATGGGTGTACATGCATGTTTGCATGAGTCAGATGAAATCCATTGAGTTGGAATATTCTGTGGCCAGATGCCCTTCCAGTTACTAGCCACCATCATGTTTGTTTACATCTGTTGCATTACACACACTCCCATTGGTTTTGTCCAGAGCTATAGTAGAAGACGCTTATTTAAGGTACCACATAGTAGGACTATGTGGTTGGGTAGTGAATTTGTTCACCAAATACCATGCCTGTATATATCTATACATATAGATTTGACATGGGCAATTCTTTCTTGTCTTGGGATTCATGGCTGGGTAGAATTGCATGAAAAATTACACAGATGTGTAGAATGATCCAGTGGTGATGCTGGGCTTTGTACTTTTCCTTACCTCCCATGGTTACCGAGATAATCTACTATAATAATACTCTTGTGTTTATGAAAGAGAAAGGAAGGGGTGATAGATGAATAAGGAAGGAAGGTGATCTCATACTTGTTAGTGGGATGATGAAAATCGTATGCTGACAAAATAGATCAAACAGTGTTTCAACCCTGTGAATATATGTGTGTGTATGTAAAAGGGAGGCTATGTGCATGTGTGTGTGTTTGTGCGTGTGCATGTGCACGCGCAATGGAAGTGAGATGGTTCATCTTTGTTCACTTTGTATTTGGGTTTATTTTTTGATTTGGTTGAATCTTAGTCTTTTTTTTTTTTTGTTGGTCAGTTACTTTTAGCGTTTTGACAAAAAATCATTCTAAAATTGCTTTTTAACGTAAGCGTGCACAAACAAGTCAAATGCTTACACAGAGCAGGTTTTACAGCCACATCATCCAAACCGACCAGGTGAAACCGGGCTTAGCTGCTAGTATATATATATATATATATATATTGTTATGTCTAGAGAGCGTCATTCTCTTTTAGTGCCTTGTAACTTAACACACTCACCAGGAAAATTTCCACACATTTACTCATTTATTTTTCTAAATTTTTTATTGCATCTTGCAACCTTTAAAATAGTTGTTGACTCTGTCCATTATCCGAGCAGCAACTATTAAAAAGTTGCAAGGCACAATGAAAATTTTAGAAAAATAAATAAGTAAATGAGTGGAAATTTTACCTGTGTGTGTTAAATCATAAGGCATTAAAAGAGAATGACTCTCCCCAGACATAACGGAATATGTTTCAACACATGGACTCGCATAAAGAATCTTGCAAACCAAATACAAAAATGAAATAACTTTATATATATATATATAT
>NC_068999.1:30946991-30951455 GCF_001194135.2 Octopus bimaculoides | reverse complement strand
TATATATATATATATATATATATATATATATATGTGTGACTGTGTTCTGTTGTCAAAAGCAAGATATGTGAACCATATGAAGTCACATGAAAGTCATAATGCCCAGATAGGTAATGATCTGGGACACCAACCACCTCTTACAACTTGTGTTATATGTCAAAAAACTTGTAAGACAGTATCTGGACTTAAAAGACATATGCTAGTTCACAAAAACATTCCTTCAGAATCAGATTCCAAAGAAGAAACTTGAATAATATTTGTCACTTGTGTTTAAAACCCTGTCTGTCAGCAGCAAGTCTTAAAACTCCTCTAAGGGCTCATCAATGGAGTGATTGTACTGTGTGATGGGGTGTAGTGTGTGTGTTGATGGGACGGCTATCATTTCTCAAGATGAACCAATCATCTTAATATACAAAACTGAGAATGTGTGGCTGTCTGTGAGTCTGTCTGTGTGAATCCCTAAAACTTGAGAACTACACAACCAATTTCATTCAAATTTTACACATACATTATATGCGGCCCATGGAGAGTCATGGGCCAAAAAAGTTTTCAACTTCTTGCCTAATGCGGCCGAGGGCAATTTTTTACGCTGGTTCGTTATTGCATGTCAAAAGTGAAAGAATAACATCTATGTTTCACTTTTATTCTTCCAGCTCGTAACAATGTTTCACTTTCATTGCACATTTACAGTTTCATATTAACACTTAAATTAACTTGCTACTTTGTAACAGCAATTTGCGATAACAGCATGTCGCTCTTAAATTAACATTCGGTCTGTTTGTGATTTGAAACAGATTCGCAAATTTTCCTCCAAGTAAATAACTTCATTGTTCTGTCATTAAACAATGCAAGTTGACACTTCCTTACATTTAATGCATGCTTTTGCCATGTTTGATTGATGCATTTCCACTTCATCTATAACCTTTTCAGGTTACCTAGAGTTTACAAAAACAAACCAAGATATTAACCCTTATACTCTTTACTCTCTTTTACTCTTTTACTGTTTCAGTCATTTGACTGTGGCCATGCTGGAGCACCACCTTTAGTCAAGCAAATCGACCCCTGGACTTATTCTTTGTAAGTCTAGTACTTATTCTAGCGGTCTCTTTGGCCGAACCGTTAAGTTACAGGGAGGTAAACACACTAGCATCAGTTGACAAGCGATGTTGGTGGGGACAAACACAAACACACAGACATATACACACACATACATATATATATATATATATATATATATATATATATATATATATATACATATATACATATATACGACTGGCTTCTTTTAGTTTGCGTCTACCAAATCCACTCACAAGGCTTTGGTCTGCCCGAGGCTATAGTAGAAGACACTTGCCTAAGGTGCCACACAGTGGGACTGAACCCAGAGCCATGTGGTTGGTAAGCAAGCTACTTACCACACAGCCACTCCTGCGCCTTGTGCTTCCATCGTTCATTCCCGAACACCCTGTATGGTGTATGGTTGTTTCCCATTCAACAATTTCTGTCCAACTGGACAGAATCTAACTCCACTCATCTTATTTTATGGAGTCATTCATATCAATTCATTTCAACAACTATTATAATTGATGACAACACCGTTACATAGCAATACTGATCAAGTAAAATCCATTCATTCATTCTGCTGAATTCGGCACAAAACCTTTTTCATTTGTAAATTGGATAAATTTTGATAAATGCACCCACACACGTAAGGAAACAAAAAAGGGATTTTTGTGTGGAAGTACTCTTAATATGCCACAAACCTCCTATTTTTCTTCAGAAACAAAGAGAAAGTTGTGGTGGGGGACCTCGGATTTTCTCCTGAAAGTCCGAGGTACCCCACCACATAAATGACTCCTTTCTACAGAAAATGAAAGATTTCACTGTTATTTCTAGCACATGCTGCTACCACGTAACAGCTATTTATTTCTTTATTGCCCACACGGGGCTAGACATAGAGGGGACAAACAAGGACAGACAAAGGGATTAAGTCGATTACATCAACACCAGTGCGTAACTGGTACTTATTTAATCGACCTCGAAAGGATGGAAGGCAAAGTTGACCTCAGCGGAATTTGAACTCAGAACATAACGGCAGATGAAATAACGCTAAGAATTTCGCCCAGCATGCTAACATTTCTGCCAGCTCGCCGCCCTAGCTATTTGTGATAACGGCATGCCCTTTATTGCAAGTACCTGTTCAGTGGTAGCAAGACATGCTAGAAATACCAGCCTAATAAGTACATAACAATGTTTCACTTTGTTTCACTTCTAATTCGAATTTACACATTTACCATTCAATGACCAGTTCATAATTATTGCACCTGTTGCAATGTTACAAGTAACTTACATTTACATTTTCCTATTAACACTTAAATTAACATGACATCGAAATGATGTGTAAACAGCTCCTTAAAGGAGATAAGACTTTCCCAAGGTCAGAAAAAGCATGCTGCAGCAAATCAAATGGAGTCTGAAGAGAGAATCGAGATGAGACTTTTTCGAGATCAGCAGAGGCATGCTGCAGCACGTCAAGAGACAAGGGAGAGGGCACTTTCCCAAGATCAGCAAATGCACACTGGATCATTAAATCAATGTTTTAATGATTAGACAAACGTCCCATAGAATAACTCTCAGAAACAGACTATGTACAAATTCGTTCTTCACAACTCCTGGAGTTGCTTTTAGATATGATCTAAAAGCAACTTATTCTTATAAAAACTTATTCTTATAAAAATTAGTGTGCTAAACACAAATTGTTGTTTCTGTAGAGCTTTAAAATTTTCAAATGAAACAAATGACATGCTGCTCAGGTGATCAGGTAAGATTGCCAGCACTACCAGCTCCTCTTCAACCTCTTACGGATCTTCGAGAAGGCATTTCCATCCAGTCAAAGGATTTTCTGAACAATATCAGACAATACAACTCTGCATTTAAAATTACATCGTTTACTACATCTAAGAAGATAGTTAAACATGAATTTACACCGACCTCAAAGTTCAAGGGCAAGGCTATCACCTCATTGCTTCCCTGTTACCCACAAATGAACAACCACAGTTCCTCCAAATTTACTTTATGAGTGATGTAGAGCAACAAACCTGAACGAGGTGCCAAACTTCAGACAATGGGTCATGTTAGATGCAGCACTAAACGCTGCAAAGGAGAGTATATCCACAAACAGCTTTATGGTGCATTCAAAAATTACTTAATCCCCACCCCAATTTTCCATGACAGGTTAGGGCCTGGAATACTCCAAACGGATGCATAGTGTGTCGCTCAGTTGAATTAGCCCATCATTTACTCCACAAATGTTTTGTTGTCAATGGTGTACCTATATGACCAGTTTCAACATAACTGTAATATATATACAAACTATGCCATTTTAGTCCCAAGCAAGACCGGGTATCTCTGCTAGTATATATATATATATATATATATATATATATATATATATATATATATATATATATATATATATATATATACATATATTATAAATTAACTACCAACAAAAATAATTGGTAAGCTAACTCAAAAAATCATCACCAAAATAGCAGAAAAAAACGACAGTGAAGGTATGCAGACTCTTCAAGAATCGATCCTTTTGGTTATATTAATAATAATAAAGGAGTTACGATGCAAAAACGTATAAATTCAAATGAACATATTTATCTTCTTCAATATATATTTCAGTATAAAGAATTCATTAAGAGGCTTAAATCAAAATTTCTTTACACATCATTCAGGAATAAATATAACACCAGAAAAAATACATTCCATTTAAAAACACAAACCGTGCATGATGAAAAAATTTCACAATTACAAAAACCGAACAAAATTTTTAAAGTTTTAGCAAAAAGAACGCTATTACCTACATACAGGCATCCGCCTGTATATATATACATATATCCATATATATATATATATATGTATATATATATATATACATATATACACACACACATACACCACACACATACACCACACACATACACACATACACCACACACACCCTCCAGTTTCGTTGAACACCCATCTTCCATGCTTGCATAGGTTGGACAGTTAACGGGATCTGATGAATCAGAGAACAGAGTCATTCACCAATGTCTGCTTTGGTATTGTTACTATGGCTGAATGCCCTTCATAATGTGGTGCACATTAAGAAAGTGTACCAGGTATGAGAATTAATGAGGTGGATGTATAGAAGAGAAGAAGGTAAATTTTTTGCTAGGTTTTGTTGAAAAGTTAAAGTAACAAAGAAAGAATAGGAACAAGATTCTGGCTGTAGAGAAGATTCATTGAACTTTTCATTATAAGAATGGGTGGGAGTATGTGTAGATATGTATTATATGTATTTAAAGATGTGTGCATATATATATATATATATATATATATATATATACACACATATATGTATAAGTATTTATATGTATATATATATATATACATATATATTATATACAT
>NC_068999.1:30940344-30946981 GCF_001194135.2 Octopus bimaculoides | reverse complement strand
AGAGAGAGAGAGAGAGAGAGAGAGAGAGAGAGAGAGAAAGAGAGATTTATCTCTCTACCCTGAAGATGGAGGCCAGATCTTCCCAATATTTATATACTGGTTGCATTTTTTTCTTAACTATATCTGCCAACATTATGAAGTAACTCCGAACCCCCAGAAACTGCTGCTAGACCTGTAACACCATACTTTCTCCCCTTTAATTCTCTATATTTTCCTATTCTTTGTAAGTTTGTTCTGTTAATATATAAATATCTATATAATTATACTTGAATAGTCATTGTCTGAAAATTTTCAGTCTTTGCTTTCTCCCTATTTACTTGTATGTATATTTTGTATATCTAACCCAAGCAGTTTTATTTGTTGATTTGCATCCTTATCTACATATCTGCTCACTTGGATTTCTCTTATAGTTACTCTTTACTCTACAGACTTAATCCTCAATAAAAATTTCAGAGTGTATGTTCAAATCATTTGAGTGCTACTAAGAGTTTTCTATATTGAGCATCTCTGGATCTCATCTGTTGACTCTATGTCATATGTACATATATATATATATATATATATATATATTATTATTATTATGATTGACTGTTGACTGAACACTTCAATTTTTTTTCTCCGTGTTTTTCTCCTTGTCTCCATATTCTTTCTGTTGAAGAGCGTAGCTCGAAACGTCAAAGACTTTCCGTATTCCCGAGCGTCATACTAATATATACTTTTGTTATTTACACCACCTGTCCTCGTCTGTTGTTATTATTTGTATATTCTCCCATATATATATATATAGCTACACATGCACATTGACTACATTTTTCAGCACTTAAGGCATACATTTTTAACCCCAAAACTTGATGTCTAAATCTGTTTGCATCTATGCATTGAAAGCATGAATAATATATATGTATGTATATGTGCTATATATAAGCCATGTCAAGATATATTTAAATAAAAATGGATAGTACAACTCATCTGAATGTGTTATTTATTTCAATAGAAGTATTTTTCTTTTAGAATGAAAACTCTTCATAATATTTTCTAAAAAATAGTAAAATGAATTATAGTAATTGATGAGAGTGAAAGAGTTTGTAAATACATGGTGATTGTTGTTAAATGTGGGCTAGAATAAGGCCATTTTCATTATGGAAGAATTTCAGCCCTAACATTTTTCACGAATATAAAATTGTTTATAATCACTTGCTTTGGATTTCAAATGTGCAATGCAGTTGACCAATCAAAGCATTTAATGCAATTAGCATTGGCAATTGCTTAATCAGTTTTACAATTTTTATCAGTTACTTTGCAGTGCTTACAATTAATCTGGATGTGTAACCAAAGCCAAAACACCATATCTTAGGTGTAGGGAGCAAAATAACTTATTCCTTTACTTTGCATTCAGTTTTTTTTCCCACTTCATTCACAATGCCTAAAGAAAAGAGACTATCATGCACGGTTAAATTCAGATTGTGATAAATTGTGCAAAGATAACGCTATTGAATGATATTTTGGTCCTCCACCAACAGAGTCGACTCAATCAAAAAGAAAAATTTAAAACCATTGAAAATGATAAACACAGTTTGGTAGGGGGAAAAAGTAAAATGGCAAGATCTTAAAACTAAACTCTAGGAATAGGTTGTAGATGAAAGAAGGCAAAGACTATCTATCATCATCATCAGCTGATGTCTATTTTCCACACTGGTATGGGTTGGAGGATTTAGCTGGAGCTGGCAAGCCAGAGAGCTTCACCATGTTCCAGTCATGTGTTTTGACTTCGTTTCTATGACTGGATGTCCTTCCTAATGCCATCCACCTTACAGAGTACTCGGTGCTCTTTATATGGCACCAGGACAGGTGCTTTTTACGTGGCACCAGAAGGATTGCACGTGATAATAGTTTAGAAGATTTTACAGGCCTTACATAGTATTATTGGTTCATGAAACACAAAGCCTGGAATGAAAACAAAAATTGCTCTAAAAACGCCTAGTGAATTTGAGATGAAAATTTATACTTTTCAAAGTGAAGAAAAGAAGTTTAATTTGAATTGTCTTAAATAGCAAACATTGATGAAACTCTCTTAACATTTAGTGTTCCAAGCAATTAAACAACTAATATAAAAGATATTAAAATTATCACTATGAAGACTAATGTACATGAAAATTTGTACTATGCAGTGGTTCCAGCATGTTGTGATGATGAAACAATGTCCTTTGTCGACCTGCATGACAGGTGATGCAGTTTAAGCATCTGATATGAGAAAAGGTCATGCTTATTCTTCATTAGCTGAACATTCCATCTACAAATGTCACATCTATAAATGTTACAGTAGGTGCCTTACTGAACTGGGTGACCCTGACCATTGACTTTGCTCTTCCACCTTGTGTCAAATCTTTATCAACACTATTGGTAACATGTAACCCAATGCAGACTGTTGCATGGTCAGGTTGTCAATGACTAAATTGGCAACCTCATTGAGCTTGCTTGATGAGGAGGGTGACTCTTGGACACTTTGTGAGACAAAAAGTAAAACTCATCAAAGGGCAAAGGAATCCATGAGTAATCAATGGTCATCCAGCAATATGTGCATATGTATATATTGTCTATACAGTTATATTCTCTCTGTATTTTTAAATCCTATATTTTTTAACATTTTTGTGTTTGTTTATGTGTGCTCCAATTGATCCCAAGAGCTATGCTGGCAGAAATTTGTCTATGCCAGACAGGTCAAGGGCCAGGATTCAAACTAAAATAATCACCCTAGGGAGATAAGCCTCAATGATGAAAAATCCTTGAGCTAGGATTATGATGAAGCTATAGGAAGCAGCATGATATATGTGTTTGTTTTAAATAATTAATTATATATCAAATTTCTACTTTCTGCTTTTATTCTAAATATAGAAAATATAGAGAGGGTGTAAGGCATATTTGCGAATTTAATGAAATAACTTTTATCTAGCAAAACCAAATGTATTTTAGTAAAACTTGTGCACCTGTTCTTGATAAACTTTCTTATAAGATTTATCTGAGGCATCAATGACTGCTTCAAATGCAAGACCAGAGTCTTTGGCATGTCTATACTAAATATCACTGGAACAATGACAGTGTTCAGTGAAGCTATGGCATTGTGAGGATGTCAATTAATCTCCTTTTCAATAACACTTCAAGCATAGTAGTCCGTGGAATTTAAATATGAGTTTTAAGGCTACAATTAATGTTATATGATCGTAAAGATTGTCCAACATCCATTCTTGGGTTACATGGGTCGTTGAGAAGTTGCTGAGTCTTGTTGAGACATGTATGGTCTTGCACTATGTACTTTATCCAGTCAGAGCTTAACAACTATCTTCAGTACCCCCAACGAATCCAGCAACATTAGTTCTAAGACCCTGTGGAAAGTTGTGAGGTGACATGACATGAGCTTGGTTACTCACCACTCTTAAAACTATCACAATTGCTGTAAAGAGAGTGTGCATCACTCTAAGTACATCAGAAGGATCTGCATATAATTTCTCCTGTTAGACTTTTGGTCTTGGTTGATGTCTTTCTCATCAGAGAAGAACCAAAGCATGCCATTTTCATGAAGATTTTTAACCTTGTTAAGTAACCATTTGGTATGGCTCAAATAGTTTTCCTGTATCTTTGCAGACATGAATTAGCCTCTACTCAGTACATAGGACTTGCATTGTATGTCCTTATGCATGGCAGTTCAGATAGTTCACTCCAACACCTGAAGTTCTTTGACAATGGTCTCATTGATTTTCTTGGATCATTATCAATAATGTTTTAAAACTGTTGGATGAATTGTGGTGTCTTTACAATGTCTGAACTTTTAGAATGCGTCTCCCCACCACCACCACTACCTTTGATATAATCGAAACCTTCCAATTCTGTCTGAACTTTATGTTAAAATATTCTTGTAACATTTAGAAAGCTGGCAATTTCTAAATCGCTGTTCTGCACATAAGACAACAATGACTGCGTATCTTTTCATTTCATAGGCGAACATTTTATCTGCCATGGGAGATCTGAAAGAAATAAAAACCTTTTAGTTGGTTCGATGAGATTAAAATACTGATAATTTCCTCAAATATTTCTCATAATCTATACATATATAACTATATCATCATCATAATGTTTTTGACATGCACTTTTCTTTGCTTATATAGCTCAAATGAAAATCATTGAGGCAGCTTGGTGAAATGTACTTCATGTCCCCAACATTCCCTAATTTCCAAGTAATGTAATATTTGCCCAAGCATATTGAACATGCATAACAAACATAACTGACCATGATTTCATAGATCACAAATGAATGTATAATGGTGACATTCATCAACATTAAGTGCATGACACACACACATAATACACACATGGAAGATTGGAAATGAATGGTAACACTTGTAAAATGATAACAATTATCACACAACTTGTTACAGTTATCCTTTTGTTTTCAGACAATCTGATTGTCTGTTCTTTAATTTTTTAATAATTCTTGTGATTATCTCACTGTATCAATTGCCACTGAAGTGTTGGTCTCCCTTCTCTAGAAGCAGAGATGTTTTTAATAAATCCAGCATTTATTTTGCATGTTATTTAATATAAACTTATTTGACATCACCATTCAAATATATGCCAGTGGCCACTGCAGTTTTTTTCCCTCAGCTCATTTTCATTTCATTTATGCAAATTATCTAGCGTATAAATGTTTTCTACACTATGTTATATCTATATGTTAAGCGTTTACAAGTGTTCTGCTCTTTCTTGAATATGTCTCAGCTACTGATGATAAAGTAGGTTTATTGCTGATAAGTGAAGGCACATGGCTTAGTGGTTAGGGTATTTGGCTCTTGGTAACAAAGTTGTGAGTTCAATTCTCAATGATTCATTGTATCCTTGAGCAAGACACTTTATTTCATGTTGCTCTACTCAACTCAGCTGGCAAAAACGAGTAGTACCTGTATTTCAAAGGACCATCCTTATTTCACTCTGTGTCATGCTGAATCTCCCTAAGAACTACATTAAGGGTACACATGTCTGTGGAGTACTCAGCCACATGCATATTAATTTCATGAGCAGACTGTTCCATTGATCGGATCAACTGGAACACTTGTCATCGTAACTGACAGAGTGCCAGTTATTGCTGCTGATGATTATTAAAACAGAAATATGTGCCTACTGCAGTCCTCTTGTCTCTAGACAATCAGATTGGCTTTTTCTCAAAGACATCATGTTTGGAGAATTCCTTCTTTTTGAGATTATCTTCCCTACACATTTAGAATTAGTACCAATTGCCTCTAAGCTTACCGGTTTCAATCAAACTGTCTAATCTATGCCAACATGGAAAGCAGATGCTAAATGATAATGATGATGATGATATATATATATATATATATATATATACACACACACAGTGCCGTGCAGAAGTTTACAACACACAGTCAAAAATCCAAGTTTACACATGTTAATGAAATTTCCACCATTTATGGAGTTTTTTTGTAATAAATTCGATGCAACAATCACAATTACATAATAATAAATGGAAAAATTTTATATGGAAAGAAGTTGAAATTCAAGACACAAAAGCTTACAACACATTTAACTCAACTGAATAATTTCCCTGATATTTTGAATAAGAATGATATTTTTTTTCGAGAATATCTAGTGCTCTTGAAGATTCAGGAAGTTTTGTTTGTAAGCATTTATAGCCATTGCATTAATTCTGACAATATCATAGTAGAATAAACATCATCATCATGGGTTATAATAAACTAATTTGTCAAGACCTCCATGGGCATATTGTTAACCTCCATGAGACAAGTAGTAGATACGGAAAGATCTCTGCACAGTGTAATGTATCCCTGAGTTCAGATGGTACAATAATATGTAACTGGAAATCTCACAATTCCATTCTTTCTCTAGTCTGCTCTGGTCACCCACATAAGTTAGTAGAGTGTACAACAAAAATTATTTGCAAGAATAGCTAGTAATAGACCACAAACTACACTGGAAGCATATGAAGCACATGTGAGCAAGGATACAATTAGTAGATCACTTTGTTGTTACAATCTCATTTCTCCTTCTCCAAGAATTACTTAAGTTAAAGCTTGTTTGACCTTTGCAAAAAAACATCTAAATGAACCAGCAGCATACTGGGAAAATGTAGTTTGGTCTGACGAAACTAAGATTGAGGTTTGCAGCAGAAATTCTATCTACAAGGTTTGGCGAAAGGACAGTGCAGAATATGCACTAAAGAATACTATTCCTACAGTAAAATTCGGAGGTGGATCAGTAATGGTATGGGCTTGTCTTTGCTCATCAGGTGTTGGAAGATTGGAATCAAAGGAAGAATGGATGGCAAAAAATATAGGGGGATTTTAGAGTAATGTTTAATACCTAGTGCCTGCTCCCTAAACTTGGAACAAGGATGGGCCTTTCAACAGGATGACAGTTCAAAGCACACAGAAAAGCTGACCAAGAATTGACTGAAAACAAATTCTCTATACCCAAAATTTTATAACATTTTTCTGACATAACAATTTAAATATATACTTTAACCATGTAACACAAGCCTTCTGTAGTTTTTTCACTCTTTTATACATCCAACCACATGCTTTCACATACCAGCTTTCTCACCTATATATAT
>NC_068999.1:30932690-30939995 GCF_001194135.2 Octopus bimaculoides | reverse complement strand
TATATATATATATATATATATATATATATATATATATATATATTGCAGAGGCATCAAACTGCTGGACCAGGTGATGAAAGTCACTGAAAGGGTCATAGCTCAATTAAATAGGGAGAGAGTTAGTGTAGATGTGATGCAGTTCAGATTTGTGCCAGACAGGAGCGCAAGTGCTGCTATATTCCTAGTTTGGCACCTGCAGGAGAAATATCTAGCCAAAAATAAGCCCCTGTACCTTACCTGGATTTTGACATGGAGAACGCCTCTGACAGAGTCCCCCACTCCCTTATCTGGTGGTGAATGCAGAAGCTAGGGATAGATGAGTGGTTGGTGAGAGCTGTACAAGCCATGTATAGGGAGACTGTCAGTAAGGTGAAAATTGGCAACAAGTACAGCAACGAATTTAGGGTAGAATAGGGGTTCACCAAGGATTGGTCCTCAGCCCTCTCTTGTTCATCATAATCCTCCAGACAATAACAGGGGAATTTAAGATGGGCTGCCCCTGGGAACTCCTCTATGCTGACGATCTTGCTCTTATGGCCAAATCACTACTAGATCTAGAGAAGTTTCAGGCATGGAAGCAAGGTCTAGAATTAAAGGGCCTTAGAGTTAACCTAGCAAAAAAACAAAGTCTTAGTAAGTAGGAAGGTGGACAAATCACAAATCTCTTCAGGCAGATGGACCCACTCAATCTGTAGAAAAGGCATAGGTAGAAACTCCATAAGATGTACCCAGTGCAAGCTATGGACACATAAGAGATGCAGCAATATCAGAGGAAGGTTAACTGGGAAAATAGTTTTTGCTTGTGGAAGCTACACAGATATACAATAAACACTAAAAATGTACAGAAAATAGACTTCATTAACTGCCAGTGTGGTAAACTAGATGTAGTAGATAGCTTCCATTGTCTAGGTGACCAACTCATCAGAGGTGGATACTCCAAGAGTGTAGGTGCAAGAAAAAGAATAGGCTGGGCAAAGTTCAGAGAGCTCCTGCCTCTGTTGACAACAAATGACCTCTCCCTCAGAGTGAAAGGCAGACTGTATGATGCCTGTGTGCTAACAGCTATGCTACATGGCAGTGAAACATGAGCTGTGACCACTGAGGACATGTGTAGGCTTGAAAGAAATGAAGCTAGTATGCTTCGCTGGTTGTGCAATGTCAGTGTGCATGTACAACAGAGTGTAAGCATCCTGCGAGAAAAGTTGGGCATAAGAGGCATCAGATGTGGTGTGCTAAAGAGATGACTGCACTGGTATATGATGTATATGGCTACGCTGACATGTGATGTGTATGGACGAGGACAGCTGAGTGAAGCAGTGCCAGTCTGTAACTGTAGAGGGAACCTGTGATAGAGGAAGACATGGGACCAGGTGGTGAAGTAACTGGCACCAATACCAGTGGAACATAAGAGCACCCATTACACTCTTGAAGTAGATGGCATTAGGAAGGGCATCCAGCCATAGAAACCATACCAAATCAGACCAGAGTCTGGTGCAGCCCCTCAGCTTACCAGCCCTGGTCAACAGATGTTAAATGATCATGATGATGATGGTGATGATATATATATATATATATATATATATATATATATATATATATATATATATATATATATATATATATATATATATATATATATATATATAGCACACAGAAGAATAGAAAATAATATATTTATTTTATAATTTGTAGTCTACAATTTGCTTACACATGTTCAGATGAGTTAGTGCTATACAATACAATGATGTGTTAATTCAGCACTTTAATTGATCCATTATTAATTGACTACAGCATTACACAGACCTTAAAAATCAACTGTAGCTCATCCTTCTCAGAGTGTCTATACTATAAAGAATGTAGTTAAGTAATTATGGATCAATTTAGGCGCAGAATTTACACATCAGTGCTTTAGGTAATGCCAACTCATCGGAAATGCATATAAGTGAATTATGGATTACAAATTATGAAATAAAAATATAATTCACCATTCTTCTTTGTATTTTATACTATACTCTGAAATCTTCAAAAGCAAACTTTGGATTTATTTTTCAAACTGGAGTACAATAGTAATCGCTGGTTTATATAGTTCACAATGGTTATCACTCATTGATTTAGTTAACCAAGTGCTGTTACTACAGAGTGCAGTAAAAAAGTATTCACTATTTACTATTCCTATTTCTTTGCACACTTGATGGCTCCTGGTGGGATGCCATCTAATCCTCATACCTTACCAATTGGGAGACAGTGAATTCCTTATCCTGTTCCCCAGCAGACATTCCATGGTGTCAAGCATGATATTTGAGTTGGTGTTTTTTCGTGAAGTAAAATTTACAATAATGTTCTACCTATCATTGCATCTGCTTGCCTTTGTCTTTAAGGGTCTCACATGTTAAGGTTTTCATTTGTGTTGTGCTGATCATGGTGGGGCAGATGATCTTTTTTGTGCCATTATATATTCCATGAATATATCTGTGTCAAATGATAATTGGATGCCATTGCAAAACTGAAGCCAGTAGTCATTAGCAAAGTACCTGGGTATTTTATGAGCCTTGCACCTTGCTGTTCTTATTTCTTGAAAGGTTGCCTGGTCATGGTGGTGTTTAAGTTTGAGTATAGAAGCTTACTTTGCTTCAATGACAACTGTAAGCTTGTTTAAACTTGCTTCAAATGTCTTATGTCTTGCACCGTGTTTCTTACTAAAGGCTTTCAGTACAGAGATGGTGTCCCCAAGGAAGTTCTCTTTCATCTGCATATTCTACCTAATGAGTCTGCAAAGAGGGCATCCTACAGTAACCTGATGAATTCTTCTATTTTATCTGGATGTCATGCCATAGTGGCATCAATGCTCACCTTAGCAGATGGATTCATATAATGCACCTTCTTTGGCTTGAAACCTAATCTTGCAGCAAAGCAAAGAACAATCCATGTTGCAGTTGATACTTTGAAAGAATGGAATCATTCATCAAGTAGCTGTGTTATGTGAATGTCAGCTCTACTTGGTACCAATGTTTGGAAGAGTAGAAATGTCTCCCAGACACTTTGTACTACACTTATTTTGGAAGTCAGAGTTGGTGACACACAATCTATGGAATGTGCAAAACTCAAGCAATCATTGTCCATACTGCCCCAAGCAATTAATTCACCAAGCACCAGTTGCTGCCCCTGGTCGTCCTAGAATTCATTCTTTGTATTTTATGCAGAATAAAGTTTCAGAGCATACACTGACAAGGCTAACAGGTCCATTGAATGTATAGAGTCAAAGTTAGAAAATCTGCTCAGTCCCTCTCTTGCTGAACTACACAATTCTTAAGAGTGAGTTTTTTTACATAAAAGCCTACACCTTGCTCTCTAGTCTTTTCTAGGCTATTTCCCTGTCTAGAAACAGTATAATCTCATGTAGTGCTCCTAATTCTGTATGATATATTTCTTGCAGTGTCGCCATGGCTTCTTGAAATTTTTGCTGTTTGCTATTAATCGCTGCAGGCTATTATGTGTCACAGATCTTCAGGAGGTTATTTGATGGTATTACAGACATGGTCTGTATGTTCCAGTATCTTAACCTGAGTTCTGGCTTCTTTTCTCTTCTTGTTATGCCTGGTGCAGTGTTTATCATCTGTAATTAAGACTACTTGTAGCCTTAAGCTCGTTGCACCCAGTGAGGCAGGTGGACTGGTAGTACAGTACTGGAGTGCTGACTTTTTCTTTGTCTTCTTGTTATGCCTGGTACAGTATTTACCATCCAAAATTCAGGCTACATATATCCATAAACCCCATGCACCCAATGAAACAGGTGGACTCTTGTGGGACAGCTCCTAGTTGGCTGGTGTTTGCCCAATCTGAGGTAGGCAGTAGCTGTCTAGCAAGATACGATGGCCTCTTCCACCATTAAAAGCTGCCCATAGTGCCCAGTTCCACGCCTGTCTGAGTGCAGGCTTATAACCAGTACACTGCTGCTTTCCATGTTGCACCACCATTTTGAGGTGATGATTGAATGTCCTCTGAAGAGCTGAGACCTTGGCAGATTTAGTATGGGTGACCTTCAGTTGCCCATGCAGTGGAATTTCCCTTTCCCATGCCACTAATGTTGTCCAAAGGAAATGCAAGGGCCAGTACAGCTTGGCACCAGTATCGTTGCAGATGTTACCAGAACAACGTTGAAAACAATGTTGGACTGCCTTAGCTCTGGATTTTACCTCAGGATTTACTCTTGAAGCCTTTCCCATGGTGGGTACTGCCACAAAGCAGCAGTGCTTTGAAGACAGTTGGTCCTCTCTTACTCTTAAATTAAGCACCTTCCCAGGTTGATAAATTTCTGTACACATACACTGTAAGAAGCATACATATTGGCTCTTTCAGTACACGCCCCAATCTCTCTCTCTCTCTCTCTCTCTCTCTCTCTCTCTCTCTCTCTCTCTCTCTCTCTCTCTCTCTCTCTCTCTCTCTCTCTCTCTCTCTCTCTCTCTCTTATGCGATAGAATTGTTAAACTTATACTAGTTATAGGCAAAACACTGAAACAGTTATCTCCACATATATACCACATTCAGAGCTGGTGGCTGAAAAGAAAGTTAGTCCCTCCCCACACCTTTTAGACTCACTTGGTAACAGATAACAATTTCTTTATTGCAACTGGTAATTTTACTGACATGTTCAATAACACCATACTGGTTTTTGTGGAGTACATGGTAGCTATGGTTACAGTACAAGAAATTAGGAGAAATCAAAACTAGAGTTCTGTGATACAAATGATCTCATGATCTAGAACACAAGCCATGAAAACCAGCTTTTTAATCAGTTACCAATCAGGTGAGTACACAAACCAGATAAACTGTATTCTTGTCTGAAAGCACTATAGGCAAAATGACTGAAAAATATCACTTCCTTGACATAGATTACTGGTTAGCAACTATAAAACAAGGGCTACTCTGACTTAGAAACAAATAACTATTTGGAAGCGGAAGACCTTTAGTTTAAAGAGCCCTCTGTTGCCCATAAATTCAGAGTGATATTAAGTAATGTTTATGATAGTAGAAAGAAGGAGATGGAGACATATAACTTATTTTATAACTAACAGTTTTTGAAGGACAATCTGCTGGAGACTGCAAACCAGATTTGTGACTGGTGCAAGGTTCCAACCAAATGCAAGGTAATGTGATGGTGGAATAATATTGTAGATAGTGCAGTAATAATGAAAAGACAGGCTTGACAAACTAGAAGAGAGACAGCAACAGTAAAAAAGAAAAATACTAGATAGCTAAAAAATAAGGTAATTGACTGACATAAAAAAAACAAAGTGAGAGACAGAAAAGAAGTTTACACATATTCTTTGAAGTGAGGATCAGATATTCAAGGTGTTCTGCTTTGCTAGATAGTGCACTATAGAAAAATCGAAATGTTGTTGAAGAAAAGTGTTTATGGAATTATAACAGCACTCTGACATTCTTTAGAAAGAGGCATGTTGTAAGTGCTACTTTGAGAGGCTGCTAAATATAGAGGATTGTGACTTTCATGCCCAGGTCCCACTTGTGGCCACTTGACAATTACTCACCCACCCTTATCCAAGTTGCCTTTCCAATGCCCATGCCATTGATTGCACTGCAGCCCTAACATTTCATGTCTGGAGCCCAACCTACCACGTACTCTTTCCCCTTACCTGCCACCCATCATCCTTCCCCTGCAATGCAATGCACCATTCTCCACCTCTTCTGCTGCTTCCTATTTGACCCTACCACCACTTATTTCCTCTTTATCCCATCCATTCTTTCCTTTAAGCATACCCACAACCTAAACGGCCTTCTCATTCATGGCTCTTCTCCTACCCCATCTCCCTTATGGATCCTCTCCTTGTTTCTGTCTCACTGCTATACCTGCCCTTTCATTTCCACCACAATCATCTTCATTGAATCCAACTAACACACCTTCCACATTAGGGAGCTTGCTCAATGTGCCCCAACAATCTCTTCACTTATCTACACATACTGGGGCATGGATGCACACACACCAATTCTTTACCCTCACTCCACTCTCTGCATGTTCACTCACTCACACTCATTCTTCAACATTTCAACACTCCTCGTCCAGATGACATCTTTGAATCACACCTTTCTTCTTCACCTTCCACCTATCATCTCTGCTTGACTGCCTTCAACTTTTTAGCTCCCTCTTCACTCACACACTACTTCTCTAACTGTTTCTTTCCTCTCAAAAAGTACAAAAAAGACTAATTTTGTTCCCTCCATCATTTTGTTTTACATTACATACATTACATTTGGCTTTTCACCTCCTCAGTTATTTTTCTCCTTCATGGATATTCCTTACCATCCTCTGGGCACTCTATCAAACTCTCTGGAGCTTTTACCATTGTATTGACATACCTTCTCTTTACAGAATTTTTGTTTCACTTTTAAATTTTAGTTTTAAAACCTTTTCTCTTTGTTAAAAACATTTTCACTCCCCTACATACTTTTGTTATATGCACATCAGTAACACCTTCTGCCTTGGTCTTGTCATACTATGGACTTCATCACTCCTTTTATTCCCTTACACTTTGCACACACTCCTCACATACAGGCTTTCTCTTCCCCACCTAATAACTACACATATACAGAAACCAACACCCTGTATCCCCACTAAGCAATGCCACTACACTTCCACACTGTCAAACCTCTCTATATACACACATATTCCACACTAATACACACACACACACTCCTTATGTTTACTACTTTCTTTTGTTGTCCGTTTTAATGTTCATTGCATTTACATCACTAAATGTATGCACACACACATGAGCATGCACACACATCATTGCCTCCATTGTAGTACAATATGGCACACATGTGCATGCACACACACCGTTGCCTCCATTGTAGTGTCAATGCCTCCATTGTAGTACAATATGGCACTGAAAGAAAATACTGTTAATGTACCAGAATATGATAAGGAGGAGAAGGGTATGGAAGCTTAAAGACCCTGCAAATGGACCGAGACTTAGAGACAAGTTACTTGAAACATTTGACGAAATAGAAGGGGATATAGCATCATACAACGTGGAAGACAATTGGAGATTTCTGCGGGACAACCTGTTGAGAGCCACCGACCAGATCTGTGGCTGGTGTAAAGTCCCCTCTCGACCCAGAGTAACGTGGTGGTGGAACAAGGAGGTAGACGGAGCTATTAGACAAAAGAAACAGGCTTGGAAGGACTGGAAGAACGGTGGTAGCAGGGAATTGTACCAATCTGCCAGAAGGGAAGCTAGGCGACAGGTTTTATTTAGCCAGAGGGGAAGCAGATAAGAAAAGATTTGC
>NC_068999.1:30927807-30930681 GCF_001194135.2 Octopus bimaculoides | reverse complement strand
GGCAAGCCAAGTGAGATCATTGCCAGTGCCCCTGGACTGGCTCTTGTGTGGGTGGCACATAAGATGTACCATTTTGAGCGTGACCGTTGCCAGTACCGCCTGACTGGCCTTCGTGCGGGTGACATGTAAAAGCACCCACTACACTCTCTGAGTGGTTGGCGTTAGGAAGGGCAATCCAGCTGTAGAAACTCTGCCAAATTAGATTGAAGCCTGGTGTTGCCATCCGGTTTCACCAGTCCTCAGTCAAATCGTCCAACCCATGCTAGCATGGAAAGCGGACGTTAAACGATGATGATGATGATGATGATGATGAAAATTCCGTCAAAAGTATGTTACATATGCAAATTGTTCTATATGATTTACCTGACATCATACCACATCTACTCATGTCACATTTCATTGCATCACCTTTCATTATATCACATCTCACCACAATGCATCACATGACCTCACACAACATCACCTCACATCAAATTTTATAGCATCATATCACATTACATTACATCATCTCTTCTCACATCATCTCTTCTCACATCATCTCACATCTCATTGCATCACCTTACATCTCATCTCATTATACATCATGACTTCCATTTTTTCATCTCACATCATTTCACATCATCTCTCAGTGCATAACATCATCTCTAATTGCATCAGCCCCCTCACCTTCTCACATCACATCCATTCTCATCCTGACCCTTATTTTCTTTCATCTCTTTTCACTTTTCATCCCATTACCTTTCATCGCTAGTTTGATGTTTCTTCTTCATTCACTGTTTAATTTCATTCTCTCTTACAATGTGAAAACATCCACAGTTCAGCTTCTGTGTGTTTGTCCAACTGTACATATGTAAACAATTGCATGTGTGAGTTATATGCAACTAAATGCGTACTTGATTGTATGTATGTATGTGTGCTGTTGTATACATGTGTGTATTTATCCTGTACATGAAGTAGCGTATGTGATTATATATGCGTATGTATGTGTGTGCACATATGTGTGTGCGCATATGTGTGTGCACATGTGTGTCCACGCATGTGTGAAATTGTTAGTCAAAATCAAATTACATTCCAATAAATCATCATCATCATCATATCCAATACTTTAATCTTTGTTTTGAAGTTTTGCAAAATTTCTTATATACAGAAGTGTGTGTATGTGTATGTATAATACATACGTCTGTGTATATAGGTGTGTATGTGTATGCAGCAGCAATTATACAACCTGTATATATGTGTATAGACATGTATAATAACACTTATATTATTGTATGTGTGAATACCTGTTTAAGAACAATTATACAACTTACATGTATGCTTGTGTATAAGAACAACTACACAACCAATATACACGTATGAGTATATATATATGTATGTATGTGTGCATAGAAGAGCAATAATGCAACTCATGTGTCTAAGACCAATTACACAAGCCATTCCACTAGTAAGATCATTTTGGTAAAAATGAAATAGTGATGATGGAGAGCTTCTTACAATACAAAAAAGACTAAGTTTAAGAACTTTTGTCTTAAACATAAAGGGATTTCACTCAAGTTTTATATCTAATATTAAATTGAACCTTTATATAAACATGATGAAGTTTATTTGTATTCTATCATTTTCTACTGAGAGGTCTCCATTAATCTCCACATTTTCTATGCATTATTTCATCCCAAAACTCAGTTTCAAATTTTTCTCACAGCATCACCATATGCACGCTTACATATAAATAAACCTCCCAAATGGTTTTTTTTTTTTTTTGTCACCATTAGATATATTACAAATAAGAACATACTTCATTCTCACTCTATAATATATATTGTAGCTATACACATATTAGTTTCAAATTTTCACACCAGGCCAGCAATTTTGGGGGAATGGGTAAGTCGATTACATTGACCCCAGTACTCAGTACTTGTTTCATCGACCCTGAAAGGATGAAAGGCAAAGTTCACTTTTGGCAGAATTTGAACTCAGAACATAGAGACATAAAATATCATGAAGCATTTTGCTTGATGTGTTAATGATTCTGCCAGCTCATGACCTTGTTGCTATATACTTATTAATACTTCAACTAAGTTAATGTGTTCACTAAATCTGAAGATTTACTACTATCACCACCAGTATAGATGTAGTTTTGATTCCCAGACTGAGTAGTGCATTGCATTCTTGAGTAAAATACTTCATTTCACAGTTACTTCAACATATTACATGTAGCACTCCATACACTTGTACAGGCAATGCTGATTTCATGGAGTGAGTAAGCTCATGCACAGCACAAACATTTGAACTTTCTGCAACATATTGCAGAGTCATCTTTCTCTGATTCAAGAGACTAACAAGAAGAATATAAAGGTACATACATCTAGACTCTTATAATTAGTGTACATATCTTGTCATTTGATCAATCTTTGTACTGTTTCTTATCTATAATGAATTTTCCCACATAGTTTCTTTTTAGCTATAAATATATCCCACTTGCTTCCTGTACCAGTATAATTACATCCCACATACTTCCTGTACTGGCATGATTAAATCCCACACACTTCCTGTTTATGTATAGTTAAATGCTACATACTTCCTGTTTATGTATAATTAAATCCCACATAGTTCCTTTTTGGGTATAACTGTACAAATGTAGCATACTTCCTGTTTACATATGATTAATAAG
Organism: Octopus bimaculoides; assembly: GCF_001194135.2. NCBI lineage: Eukaryota > Metazoa > Mollusca > Cephalopoda > Octopoda > Octopodidae > Octopus > Octopus bimaculoides. The sequence continues at coordinate 30,928,010 of NC_068999.1, read as the reverse complement.
AATATACTTCCTGCACAGATGCAATTAAATCTCACATACTTCCTGTCTAGGTATAATTAAATCCTACATAACTCCTGCTGAGATGTATAGAGATTATTTTTGATGCCAACATTTATTTTGCTGCATAACCACATGCATTAGTATTCTTTTGTGTGTGCATGCATGTGTGTGTGTGTGTGTGTGTGTGTTTGTGTGTGTGTGTG
>NC_068999.1:30926133-30927797 GCF_001194135.2 Octopus bimaculoides | reverse complement strand
GTGTGTGTGTGTGTGTGTGTGTGTGTGTGTGTGTGTGTGTGTATTGTGGATGGCTGAAACACCAGTTAAGATCCCTTTTAGCCTATAATCAAAGGCATTCCAATCATGGCCTTATTGTCTTTCATCAGATATAGCATATCTAAGACTACATTGCACAGCATGTATTTTCATTTTTAGACAATAGTGTGTGATTTCAAAGATATTTGATTGCTATTTCTAGTAGATTGAGTGAGCATGTGATCATATAGAGGTTCCCTCATTGGTTGTTGTTCTTTAGCGCCTGGTCAGTTCTGGTGGTAGTTTTGGTGGTAGTCTGATCAGTACTAATGCATACACTATATTCTCACCCTATATTTGTTTTATGAATATGTGTACAAACAAGCATATAGTACACACACACATGCACATATGTGCACACACATGCACTTATGTGCACACACACATATAGTTTAACCCTTAGCATTCAAGTTTCTTTATCAAATGTAACTGGCACTCCATTGATTATGACAACGAGGGTCCCAGTTGATCCAATCAGTGGAACAGTCTGCTTGTGAAATTAACGTGCAAGTGGCTGAGAACTTCACAGACACATGTACCCTCAATGTAGTTCTTAGAAAGATTCAATGTGACACAGAATGCAACAAGGCTGACCCTCTGAATTGCAAGTACAACTCATTTTTATCAGCTGAGTAGACTAGAGCAACATGAAAAAAATTGTCTTGCTCAAGGACACGGCATACAGCCAGGCATGGAACTCATGACTTTATGACCATGAGCCAAATACCCTAACCACTAAATCATGCACCTTCTATCAAATGCAATGCTTATTTATTCACATTGATAAAAACTAGTCATGCATTACCTTGCAGCTTTGGTTATTTATTTTTAGGATAATATTGTAGGGTAACATGATGGATGGAACTTATGCATCCATTGGTTAACTTTACACTGATGCCATTAAAAGAAGTCTCTATATTTTGGAGCCAGAAGATCCCAGCATTGAAAACCACTCCATTACCATCATCATTGCTTTAACATCTACTTTTCCATACTTATGTGGGTCTGACAAAAATAGATTGGAGCTTTCTTGTTACTAATCCCCACTTGTTTCAAGGTAGGCAATGATGTCCCAGACATGTTTTATGTGGAGAACTTGAAACAAACAACACCATATGAGCCTTTTATTTACAAACCAGTGAATGTGAGAGAAATACAAACTCATTCACACAAACATATACACATTTTCATTTATCAGTATATACTTATATAACAATGTGGCTGTGTGGTAAGAAGCTTGGTTCCCAACCACATGGTTCCAGATTCAGTCCCACTGTCTGGCATCTTGAGCAAGTGCTTCAACTATAACCTTGGATAGACCAAAGTCTTTGTGAGTGATTTGGTAGACAGAACTGAAAGAAACCTGCCATAGTTATGTGTGTATGTTTGTGTGTGTGTGCACATATGTTTGTCTTTGTATTTGTCCCTCAGCACTGCTTGACAACTGGTGTTGGTTTGTTTGTGTCACCATAACTTATTGGTTCAGCAAAAGACCTGTAGAATAAGTACTAGGTTTTAAATAATGAAGACCTGGAGTTGATTTGTTTGACTAAAACCTGTAAGGCTATGCTGGATACATACATAAGTATATGTATATATATATATAT
>NC_068999.1:30920842-30925835 GCF_001194135.2 Octopus bimaculoides | reverse complement strand
GCATCCTTATTTTTCCTACCAATTTATACATGAACTACTATTGAACTACAAAAGCTCAAAGACAATATAATGTATGGGTATATTTATTTTTTTATATATTATTGTTTTATATATTATTTTCTTCATTTTGTACTTCTTTGTAAAAAAACATTTTCATTCTCCTTTTTCTTGATAATTCGCTTCTTCGCAATGAAAACCGGTCAGAAAAAAATCTTTATTAAATTATGCTTCCAGTTCAGCATTCTGGCTTTTTTTCATTTTCCTATATATATATATATATATATATATATATATACACATACACACACATGTTTGTGTGTGTACATATACAACAGAAATCTTTCAGTTTCTATCAACCAAATCCACTTTGATTAGTCTTGTGCTGTAATAAAAGACACTAGTCCAAGGTGCCATACAGTGTCACTGAACCTAAAGGCAAAAGGTTGGGACAAGAACTTCTTAATTACACAGCTATGCTTGAGATTCATATAAATTCAAATGACCTGCCTAATTCCATCAGTAGTCAGCAAGAGAATTACCTCTTTATTTTAAGATGGAACCACAATCAAGATAACCACTAGATAATGTGTGTCATTGCAATCCAACCACTACTCTGAGATAATTAAATATTTACTAGAGACAAATAGAAACCACCACAACTATATAAAGAACATAAATGTTACATGGTACAATCCACCATAGAACTCTAGTGTGAAAATATGCATTGTAAAAACTTCAACTGACTCACCAGCGAACACTTCCCAGCAGGCACAGCTTCTAGCTTTTTTAAAAAGAAACATCATAAAGGCAAGATTTAGTTACAAGAAGAACGTTTCTAGTATCATAGAGAGCTACAATTTAGGAATCCTATGGCTACAAGATCAACATGGATAACTTACAGCATCGAGTCTTGTCCCATGAAAGGCAAATGTTGCACAAGAAACAGGGTATAACATGCTGATGTATTCTACAATGACAGACCTGCTATATTGAGCTAATGGAACATATTGTTACGAACGCCCGTGCGAGACCTTCGATGAGAGAAAACCCACGCACGCGATGACGACGCTCAGTGAATCAGGATGTCCGCCAAGCCTGTGGAGCACTTAATGATGACAAGAAAAAGAAATAACACAGACCATACGTTGCGTAGTCAAACTAAACTTTTTTTTTTCAAAACAAAACAAATACATTCAATCACAATAATTCTTGCTTTTAGAATAACACATTTAACAAAGTTTCCAAACAATTACAAAGTTTTTCAATCATTTTACATAATCATAAAGTTCGTTTATCAAGAGTCATTTAAAAGTTCTTCTGCTTCTTTTGTTTTTCTTTTCTTTTCCTTTCTTTTAACAACACAATTAACAAAAGTTCTTTTTCTTTATTTTCTTCACAAAAACATATAACAATGCAAGTACATTTTCTTTAAAAATATAAGCAAACATTTACTATAACAAATTACTTTTCCTTCAAATCTCCTACTACTTCGACAAGAACTGACCAACACAGTCCACTACAATCTGCCACTACATCACTTTGCCTGCTACAACAGTTCCATCTCTCTGTCTCTCTCTCAGACTGCCTCAGTCCCTATCTGCCTCTCTTACGGGCTATACCCTCTCAGTCACTGGCTCTATCCATTTCGATGATTGGTACCTTCTGTCAATAGCCTCCCTCTCTCAGCCTCTTTCTCTCAGTCTCTATCACCGACTACTCTGTCCATCTTCACTGACCGCTGCTGTCACTCCACTCGTTCTTCACCGACTGACCCCTTCCAAATTTACGCTCCTGTATTTATGACAGGTCATTAGCCAGAAAGATAGACATACTGTACCCAACTGTGCTGCGTTCCCCCTCTAAAGCTGGGTACAGTTCCTATCTCTTTTAAACTTTCGATGACCGGAGAAGGTCAGAGATCACATTCCTACGGCCATAAATAACCGTGCTCATTGACAGGACAAAGGAAATACCACTGTCCTGAACAACTAGAACATGGTTTCAAACTCAGCTCGTGGAAGAGGGACATAACATTATTTTTTTTGTTTTTCGGCGTTCGTATCAATATTTTCAAAAGCTGCCTGTACCAACTCAAAAGCATAGTCTGTCACCTCCTCTTGGAAAACCTCACAGTACAATTCAAACATAGACAATAATAATCTCATTAACAATAATAGATAGAGCACTAGTATGCAGGAACCAACCCACAATCAGTGATGTTAGCCTCATCTCTCACCTCATTTCAATCATCATCATCATCATCATCGTCCGCTTTCCATGCTAGCATGGGTTGGACGATTTGACTGAGGACTGGTGAAACCGGATGGCAACACCAGGCTCCAATCTAATTTGGCAGAGTTTCTACAGCTGGATGCCCTTCCTAACACCAACCATTCAGAGAGTGTAGTGGGTGCTTTTACGTGTCACCCGCACGAAGGCCAGTTAGGCGGTACCGGCAATGGCCACGCTCGAAATGGTGTCTTTTATGTGCCACCCGCACAAGAGCCAGTCCAGGGGCACTGCCAACGATCTCACTTGGCTTGCCGAAGGAAACCCACTCCCGAGTAACTGATAAAAAGGATAAACATCAGTGATATCATAGCCAGCTGTAAGACTATTCATGTACATGACTTAAAACTATGCCACCAGCCACATGAACAACCATATGATTAACTCTAAAGCAAAATCATATGACTACAGGTTGATAATACTTGTCAAAAAGAAAACATATTCACAACACTACTAATAATATTAAATGTGCCCAACAACTTTGAAAACTCTGACCATTGTTGACCCACTTAAGTTATTTCTCAAAGTTCATTTTCTTGTAATTATGCAAATTTTATCAGATAAAAGTTTTTGAAACTCATAAAATTTCTACAACTGTACTTGTAAAACTCAATGTGTCCAGCAATGAAAGCAGCATGAAAAGATCATTTCACTCATAAGAGCTAATAAGATTAAAACATGTCCATAACTGTCACCTTGCATGCTAACAAAGTTCACATTTTCCTCTAAAATAAGAAAATACAATTTTTTTATGAAAGTAGGCTTTAAATGCTTTGAAATTTTCTCCCCTTTTCTTTAAAACTCATTAATAGCTATTGCTAGGCTTTTAGTTTGCTTTTTTACCACTAAGAAGCAAATGTTAATTCATTAAAAATATTTCATGTCTATCTACTTTTTATTGCAATCAAATGTCTATTAGATATATTTATATTGTGCATATATATATATATATATATATATAGCTCTCCATTTTCATACATTCAGGTAATCTCTTGTTCCCCCTCTCTGTTTCTCTGTGTGTGTGTGTGCATATGCATGTGTATGCATGCATGTGCATATATATGTGCGTTTGCATGCTTGTGTGTACTCATTGTTGTTTTCACACATAATTCTTGTTTCTTCTTTATTGTTGAAAGAATCCAAAACAACTGTTTAAATATGTAATTTAAAACTCCAACTGTTTATACCAGTTTCCTGAAGATGAATTATATGTCTCTGGAAATATCTTTCTTTAATGTACATAATACATACACCATAATCTGTGATGTATTATGGGAAATATAACTAGACATTGCATAAATGAAAATTTGCATTATATTAACATGTGTAAAATAAAATCACAAGAATTTATGTTACTCCAATAATGCATTTTGAAATACCTGGTTATTGCAGTATATTCTGTTGTATTTTTTGTATATACTCAGACTGGATTATAAACAGCAATTATTCATTGCACCGTTTGATACTGATGTCAGCTACACTGAGATAAATCCAACTGGAAGCCATAGCAAATCAAGAATGTTGATAACTCCCATATTGTAGAAGAGTTCAAGTTCTTCAGATTTTATGTTACTGGGTTTGAATCAATAAATATTGGGGTATGGTGAGTTTTGTGGAATGATGATGCAGAGTATTTTTTAACCTGTATCTGTTACAGTCATTAGACTGTGGCCATGCTGGGCACTGCCTTGAAGAAATCTTTTTTAATTGAATGAATCAACTTATTTTTAAAGCCTGGTACAAATTTCTTACTACACAACCATGGCTGTGCCTATAATATAATGAGTTTTATGAAGTAATAACATACAGTATGGTGAGTTTTATGAATTGTCAACCTAAATTGATGGTAAGTTAAAATCAGAATACTCTTAATATTGGCAGCACAGCTAAAAGAGACTCTTACAGTTGTGGCCAAAAGTTTGGAACATTTTTTTAAGAATTAAAATTATGCCCAATTATGTACAATTCAATTCAAATATATACAATATATATATTAAGGCATTTGATATAAAAATTCTTATTTTCAGACTTGCGTTCCAAACTTTTGGCCACAACTGTAGGTTGTGTCTGTTGAATAGACGTCCATACCTATGTGATTGTCCATACATATGTGCTTATCTACTAGCCTAAGAAGTATCTTACCTACACATGCTGAGGGAGAAGGGGGAGGCAAACCAAGCAATATTTTGGTGACACTTCCTTCTATGAGTGTTAGGTCCTGGCATGTAAGAGATGCAGTCCCTAAACCCACTAGCAGCTAGAGCCTTGTTATACTCAAGGGCTACTGCATCAAAAATTTCTTGGTTAGAGGACAGATTTGAGATACTCTTGCTGACACTTTTCACCAGGTTTCTGAACACAATTGGATGGGTGGTAGGAGGATGTGCTGATATATGTCAGCCTCTCGTTGGCTTGCAATTGTGCCTGTATGTACCAGAGCCCAAGTTGGGCATAATATCTAAGAAGTCTTTGGTGGTGAGGTAGGTGTTGAGTGTAATTTTCAGTCCCATGGAGCTAAGGGTGCTAATCAGATCTTAAGCCAATCTAGAGTATGCCTCTAAAGATAGCCAGGGTGTCATTTCTATACAGAACCAAAAAGGACAAAACGGGGAGACAGTCTGATGATGGCTTAGCATTTTAAAGCCACTGTCAACACTATTCTTGCTAAAGAATAATGAATTTGTATAACTTAAAAACAAGCATT
>NC_068999.1:30916961-30920109 GCF_001194135.2 Octopus bimaculoides | reverse complement strand
ATATATATGTATGTATGTATGTATGTATGTATGAAATATAACGTGTCTTGAATGGCACAATAATGCAAAGTGGACTATAATAACTGTTATAATTTAATTATTCATAGTCTGATATAATATTTAAGAATATAAAAATTCCTTTTTCAGATATCGCTAGGAATTGATTGAGTTACTGTTATAATCAGATTTCCAATGGTTACTGAAATTTCTTTTTGAAGTGTCTTTGCAGTAGTCTCATGAAGCTCCTTCCAGAATTCCTCATGAGAAGTGCATCAGGGCGGCCATGTCTCAAGCTCTGAATCCCTATAGCTGCTTGACTTCCAGCTGAAAACAATGGAAGAAGGAGAGATCCACACTGAAAGGAAATCAGCCAGTAGAGATATATTTGTTCACTATAATTCAGCCCTTCCACTCGGTGCCAAAATAGAATATGCTAGAAATGAACTTACATGCATCCAGAGCAAGTACAGTAGAACAGAAGACAAGGTGACCCACACCACATGCTTCCTAGAGGTATTGTAAACCAATGGGTACCCTATATCCATTATAAACCAGCTTAAGTACCCAAGACAACAAACACGCCGAACACAGAGAAAACCCAGCAATACATGCTTCCTTAAAATACCCCATTTTAGTGACAGGATAACTACAGCCATCCAGAGAGCCATAAGAAGCTAAGGATTGGACATACAACTAGCCCACTCCAGCCCCTCTCTGAGAAGACACCTAGCAAAGAAATGAGCAAGGGACAACAATCAATGCCCACTAGCTAACTGCCCCATCTGTGGCAGATCTATGCCAATGGGTAAATGTTGTGTATAGAATACAATGTAACAAATGCAATAAGTTCTATGTGGGTAGCACAACAAGACTGTTAGACATTTGCATCAAAGGACATCTAAACATGCAAACTTCCTCCTTCAGAAAACATCGCAACAGATGCTGGAACACCAGCTAAAGCATAACAGTCACAATTGAGGCCAATGACAGAAATTTGAGAAATCTAAGAATTAAGGAAGCTATCTTCATAGATAGACTAGGGCCCCAAATTAACAACAGGCTGGAGGTTAGCAATCAATATATTATTTAGCTACATCTGGATGTGTATAAGTTCATTTCTGAGGACATGCTCATGTATTAAAAAAAAGAGAAAGAAAGAAAGAAACTGCACGTATAATACATAACTTAGAAGCAGCACCGCAGATGTGCTTGAAACATGGCCACCCTTATGCACTTCTCATGAGGAATTCCGGAAGGAGCTTCGTGAGACTGCTGCAGAGATGCTTCCAAAAAAACAAAAAAATTCAGTAATAATTGGAAAACCAATTATAGCAGTGACTTGATCAATTCCTAGCGATAGCTGAAGAAGGAATTTTTATATTCTGAAATATTATATCAGACTATGAATAATTGAATAATAAGTTATTATAGTCCACTCTGCATTGTTGTGCTATTCAAGATATTATATTTCACAAACAATACACAATGCTTCAAACGAACTACAATACTCTCCTATATATATATGCTGAGACCCCCTTCGGTCATGACTGACCATGAGATTGCACCTAGGAAGTTACCCTCCGAGGCACAAGTCCGGGCAAGGTTGTTTATGGAAGACCAACAGTCGCCCATGCATACCGGTCTCCCCTCTCCATGCCACCAGTGTTATCCAAGGGAAAGGCAAAGGCCGATACAGCTTGGCACCTGTGATGTCACAACTCATTTCTACAGCTGAGTGAACTGGAGCAATGTGAAAGAAAGTGTCTTGCTCAAGAACACAACACGCAGGCCGGTCCGGGATTTGAGCTCACAACTTCACAATCGTAAGCTCAACACTCTAACCACTGAGCCATGCGCCTTCACTACATATATATATATATATCTATACACATACACACACACACACACACACATATATGTACATATTTACTGTTAATAAAAGTCAGGGTACTGAGTGTACAACCAGACAGGAGACAGACACAGAAGATCCCTAATTCTTCATCAGTTATCAACCAAATGGTAATACTCAGTTTTGCACCGTTAATGATAAGACTGAGAACTTCCCATGCTGGTAGTGTCCATGAAAGCTGCGGAGAATGTGGGGCCTTAAGCAAACAAAACAACATAGAGTGGACATACAAAAGTAAAAAAAAATGCAATTTAAGATGATGGACAACGATGAAATAAATAGGAAATGAGCAAAATACATCCTTAGAGCCAAAAAGACAAGAATGGTGGGTAACACTGAGAAGAAATCCAAACGGATATAGAAAACAGCAAATAGCAAGACACAGAAAAATTTTACAACCAGTCAGCTGTGCGACCGGTGTGAAGAAGGGAGAGAATGAAAGGAAAGCTGGCCACAAGTCACATGTCAGCAGCATCTAGAGGAGAAAGAAGACAAGAGAGAGAGAGAGAGAGAGAGCAATGGAGAGAAAATAAGGGAAGGAATGAAGGGGGAGAAAGGAGAAAGGTTACAAATACAAGTGTGAGAGCAAGAGAGAGAAAAAAGGGGAAAGTGGAAAGGCTGGAAATAGAAGTAGGAGGGTGAGAGAGAGAAAAGGAGAAAGAGTGAAGGCAAGAATAGAGTTGCACAAACATATAAGACAATGCATTTTTTCATTTATAATACACACACACACACACACACATATATATGCAAAGTTTAGGTTAGTTAAGATAGTTTGTGATATATTTCAACTGCTAAAAGGCAGTTACTGCAGTTACTGTGGAGAAAATTTTCTCTTATGGCTCCAAGGTGTAAAAACACCATATCTGTCCTGTGTCGCCATCTATCAGGACATCAATGTTTCTAGCTCCTCAGCTGTTATCAATGGGAAATATCTAAGGGAGGCAATTTTGGACAGACCTTATTAAAGCTATATCTTTAACGAAAATACAGTCAACAACTATAGTGTTGGTCAACATGGCATTCTTGCTCTTTTCTTTTTCTTTCTTTTATTTGTTTCAGTCAAACAAATCGACCCCAGGATTTATTCTTTGTAAGCCTAGTACTTATTCTATTGGTCTCTCTTGCCAAACCGCTAAGTGATGGGATGTAAACATACCAGCATCGGTTATCAAGTGATGTTAGGGGGACAAACACAGACACACAAGCATACAATCACACACACACACACACACACAC
>NC_068999.1:30904302-30916927 GCF_001194135.2 Octopus bimaculoides | reverse complement strand
ACACACATATATATATATATATATATACATATATATATATATATATATATATATATGACAGGCTTCTTTCAGTTTCCATCTACCAAATCCACTCACAAGGCTTTGGTCGGCCCGAGGCTATAGTAGAAGACACTTGCCCAAAGTGCCATGCAGTGGGACTGAACCCAGTATCATGTGGTTGGTAAGCAAGCTACTTACCACACAGCCACTCCTGCTCTGTTGAAAACTCATTTCATACTGTCTTTGGAAATGTTTTGTGTAACCTCAGCACAGTTTCCCTAGATGTAGCATAGGCAGTAAATTTTATTGGAAAAGTTACTAGTGATAGACTGGCATCCCGTTGAACATGAATTTTCTCCTCATTTGCATATTGATAAATAAAAATGTAGATTTTTAAGTATGGCTGTATGGTGAGAAATTTGCCTCCCAATCACATGGTTCCAGATTCAGTCTCACTGTGTGACACCTTGGGCTGACCAAAACCTTCTGAGTGGATTTGGTAGGCAGAAACTGAAAGAAGCTCATTATGTGTGTGTGACCACTGCTTGATAATTGGTGTTGGTGTCCTTACAACCCTGTAACTTAGCAGTTCAGCAAAAGATACCAATAGAATAAGTACCAGTCTTTACAAATAATGATAATAATAAGTACAGGGGTCAATTCATTCAACTAAAATTCTTCAAGTTGGTGCCCCAGCATGGCCACAGTTTAATGACTGAAACAAGTAAAAGATATTTCATGGGGAGGATACAGTTGATTTGTCTTCAATATTTGACTGGTATTTTATCTTAGGTGAAAGGCAAAGTTGACCACTGCAAGATTTGAACACAGAATAGCTAAATACCACAGATATTTAGTGTAATACTCTAATGATTCGGCCAAGTCTCATAATACTGAGAGTTCCTTGTTATAAAGAGATAAAAAAAATTGAGTGAAAGGCAGTGATTAAATGAACAAGAGGTAAACTCTAAAAGTTCAATGTTTTAATTTATTTCCATTTCCTGTGGGTTTTAGTTGGTAAGTTGGTTATTAGGGAATGCTGGCCTTCAACAATATTTACCATGTTGAAACAATTTAGCTATGTAGTTCTATATTTTTCTAGTCTCTTTATTATTTTAGACTCTATTCTTTTCAATTTTATCTTTCAAAATAAAGTTCATTAAAACATCATTTAGAATTATTTAATTTTTCAGCATGATAGTAAGAGTGATTGTGGAGTAAGCAGCTTGCTTACCAACCACATGGTTCTAGATTCAGTCCCACTGCGTGGCACCTTGGACAAGTATCTTCTACTATAGCCACAGGTAGACCAAAGCCTTGTGAGTGGATTTAGTAGATGGAAACTGAAAGAAGCCCCTCGTATGTGTGTGTGTGTATGTGTTTGTGTGTCTGTGTTTGTCCCCCCACCATCACCCATCACTTGACAACTGATGCTAGTGTGTTTACATCCCCATAACCTAGTAGTTCAGCAAAAGAGACCGCTAGAGTAAGTACTAGGCTTACAAAAAATGAGGGTAAAAAAAATGGGGTCAGTTTGTTCAACTAAAGGCAGTGCTCCAGCATGGCCACAGTCAAATGACTGAAACAAATAAAAAGAGTATGAAGAAAATAGATTCATTTGAAATTTAGCCTTCTGTTATTGTGTGAGTTTTTAATTCAGATAAAATACCTAGCTGCCATTTAATTTGTGTTTTCCAATGACTTGAAAAATACAAATTGCTGATTATAATGGCATTAAATAATATTATAAAAAGGTACCTAGCCTTCTGTTGTTTCTATAACTATTTACTGGATCAGAATGAATTTTTTTTATGGTGACATGCAGTGGATTTTATATGTAAAATGTTATAAGGTACATCATACAGGGGTTGGACAAAATAATGAAAACACCTAAAGATTTTTCTCAATGGCTGTCATTACTTTCAAGACAGTACTTCTTGATACACCAAACATTTTGGCTGTTTTCATTAAGCTAGTGCCCGCCATATGAGCACCAACAATTTGACCTCTTTGAAAGTCTGATAGATTTGTCATTTTAATGAATTTTAATTACCTTTTTCTGGTGATATCTGAAAAGAAATAGCAATTTTAGCAAAACATATTTAGCAACACTGATAATAAATGAAAAAATATAAAAATAAACAAGCTTTTGCCAGTTCTATAGACATTTCAAAATTATGATGCTATGATGCTAGGTGTTTCCATTATTTTGTCCAACCCCTGTATATCCAACTGAGTTTACATTATTAGGTTCAGTATTACAGTGTCCTACAAATGTTAGCATAACAAAGATCTATCTCACATTGAATCCTTTACCAGTTCACTACTGTGACACAGATGCTAGTGTATAGAATATATTCATGCTGTCCTTGGTTCACTTCATATATGGGCAGTTAACATTCGTTAAGTAGTGACATTAATTAATACAGTTACATTATTGTAGGTTATCCAGAGTTTGTGAGAGTTGTGTTTAGAGATCTTCTTTATGAACTTTATTTTTTCTGAAAGTCATTGATATTTTGAACTGAAATTTTATCTTTAACATTGGCAATAACATCTAAACTAAATATCTATTGACTGTGCTGGTGATGATAAGGCTTTTATTCTATGTGGGAAATGTACAGTCAGTTGATTCACCTAGTATATTAATGATACTAACGACTAAATATTACAGTCTTTACTTGTAGATAAAATAAAAATCAACATGCTACAGTCAGTAATATTCTACCTGATCAATCACATAATATTAGATCAATCAAATGATTGTCCAACCATTTACTTTAAATGGTCTTAATGTTTAATTCAATAGCTTATTGACTCATACAAAAATCAATGAATTACATGTTAGGTCACTTACTTGCCATCAATACCAAATAAATTATATTTTATTCAATGTTTTTAGTTTGTTTTTAGTAGCTTTATTTATTTCATAGAAATGTCTTTTAGTTTTCTATTCTTCTCGTCAATAATTTTAGATATTTTTATAAAATAGAGTGTACAGGATTGAGGGTCAATTTCTCCTTTCTAGCTACAACTCTGTTAAGAAATGTTTGCTATTCCACCTATAGTAGAGAAAATCTATTAACTTTATCAAAAATCCTGCCAACTTATATTATGAGACTTTAAAGTTTCATTGACACGTGAAAGATGAGAACTAAATGCTGTGACATTTTGTTGAAGACAGCCAGTTAATACTGTAGATTTTCCAATGTTAGGAAACATAATAGGTAAGGATGAAAAGGGATGGAAATAGGAAGAGATTTCTATTGAAGATGCCATCAACTTGAGAGAACAGAGTAAGGTTAAGCTAAGTTTTTTTGTCATTTCTGATGAATTGTAATATGAAGATTTCCTAAAAAGTTATTGATTTTAGGTGTGAAGGTATCCATTGTGTCAGTTGTAAGAATTTATTTCATCTGATATTTACTGGATGTTGTAAATGTTGTTTAAAAGAAAACTTGAAAAACAATTCACTGGACAATTCTCCCTCTGTTTTATGGCCAAGTGAGTAGACTTGGTGCAAACATTAACCATTGTCTACTAACACATTTATTGTCACTCTTTGAAGCAAAAATTTATTGATTTCTATCTTAATCCATTGATGCTGTCCAGAGGCCACCTTTATTCCAAAAGATTGTGTTTGTGGTGCCACAGGATCCATACTCTCTAACATTGACTTTTCTCAACAACAGCCATTGAACAGTATATTTTTTGAGTGAGTCAGATTTGGAGCATCTTTGTAGATGCTCTTCATACAAGAAATAGCCACCGAGTCAAATTACACTATACCCAGTTATCTTCAAAAATGAATCACACATTGTGTAATGTAGTCGTAGATATATCTAGAAATAATTCTTCTTCATCTTCTAAGAATTTATAACTCCTTAAACACTTTTCTGTTCCTCATCCCTATAAGTATTGAATGCTTAAGACTTCATCTTCTAATTGTAATAGCTATCCTGTTGTTTCTCCTGGTCCATTGGCAGATTTTAGCTTAGTGCAATAAACTAATGAAATAATTAAACTATTTCTTGTTGCTTTCAATGATGAACTGTACCTCTCCCTGGAAACCTATTTAGATCTGTAGGAACTAGATGGTGGAAAGTTTGGTGTCTTTGCTAAGCTCACATTCTAGCACTGGTGATATAGTATGCGATCTTCCATCATCTTAGCTAACTATTTACACTTTCCTGTAGCAGATCCTAGATGAATGATGTCTACCATGGTTTCCAAGCATTTCTCTCATGCCATAATTGGTATGTTCTACAAGGAACCAACTGAAATTTAAAGCAAATAATAATATTTCACACTCAACTCCAAATACTAGTGCAAGTGTTATGGGGAGATGATAAGCATCAGCAATGATCTATCAAATGTTCCATAGTTGTCTGGTACATATCTATCATTTATACATTCTTCTCAATAGATATTCAAATGATGTAAGCTGAACAAGAATTGAATAAGATCTGCCATCATTTCAGTACATTGGATAGTTATTTAAATTATATATCTCTGTCTTGTCTACTATGTTTACCATATTGTTGTCATTTACACAACTTCTATATCAGTTTTTTTACTTGTTATTTTTAGATTCGTATTCAGATATTATTTTGATCATGTTACATTATTTATATTGCAAGATTTACACTTTGCAAAATATAGATTTTTGAGGCTTTTCTTTTTTGTCACCTTATTATAATGGACAGTATCAGCAACAGCAACAATATACATGTAAGAGCTGATTTCAGTACATAATATCCTTTTTTTCTTTCCTTTCATCTTGGTATTTGTGGCCTATCACTTACTCTCCCTCACTATGATACTTACATGACAGAAAGGCAATGCATGACTGTACTGGTGACATGGTAGAAATATTTCTTCTACATGTCCAGTTGTACATAAAAGAAATGGAGACTATGTAAAGAAGAGGCATCTTTTAAAGAAGAGGCATCTTGTAAAGAACAAGTTAACATCTCTGGCACTAGTAAATGAATCAACAAAACTCTTAAGTCTTGCTGAGGGCAAGAAAACCACTCTACTGTGGGTGCCACAATAAAATATACCCAACACTCTCTATAAAGTTGTTGGTGATAGAAAGAACTTCTTGCCACAAACATGGCAAAATGGAATGAGGGAGAAGGGATTTTCCACCCATTTATAGCATTTATAACTCCAAATATGCCAATATGGAAAAGCAAATGTAAATAGATGATGGTGGATAAAAGGCATTTCAGTGATGGACCAAGCAGAGATCCATAAGTTGGACCTAGATTCATTACATCATCTCACCTTATTTCTCAACTACCACTCTATCCTAATGAATAGGTTAATAAATAGATGGGGAGGATGTGCAAATTTCTTTCAGTTTCTTTTTTTCCTAGAAGACTTTTATGTAGCCTATTGCTGTACTACTCTCTTCTTTACCTACCATTTACCTACCACATGTTTACATCATTTTCTAGCTGTCTGTGAGTAACTCTGAAAGCTCTCTTTGTAGAATTAGTGTTTCTAGATTCTCTTAGTCTCTGACGGGTTTGATTTTGACTCATAATCATTAAGGTCCAACCAATCATAAAGTATTTAGTAACAAGCTATAGAAGACTTTCATGCTTTCATTGATGTTTGTCATTGTTAGAACATATACACTGATAATTGTCAGCATTACAGTTCTTTGTCTGTTATAGTTTCATTATTATTATCCTGTTACCCAGTGGTGTACATTCTCCTGGGATCTTTGGCTTTATGTTCTTCCATTGTAGCAAATATAATTCCAGATTTTCAGTGTTCACCTTCAAGTTTGCCACTCTGGTAGAATATGTACTCCATGCCATGAAGGTTATCCAAATCAGAAATTCATGTTTCGCATAGGCTTGTTATAACTATATAGTACATTTTTTCAGGTATGGCAGCCATGTTTCACAGAGACAATGCCTTAACATTCCTTTGAAATGCATAAAAAAATTCTGGTTTCTGGCTGACTTTTCACTGCCAGCAGCAGTGCTGGCTGTACAGCATGCCCTTGATAACCTAGACATTAACCAAGTTAGTATGCAGGTATGCAGGTATGCAGGTATGCAGGTATGCAGGTATCTGCACACTAGCAACATATATCAAGCTGCAACTGTTTCTTACCAGTGAAATCTGGTCAAGATATGCATGAGTTGCAATCTCTGCTGAGACTAACTGAAAGAGACCAGAGATTCTTAGCAAACATTCTCAATGCTGCCACTTGGCATGGTTTCTTGTGGGGTTTTCTGTCATGGCTTTTGGCTCTAATGCAAGACTATATACTACAGGACAAGAGTTTGGCTATGTCAGATAGAGTTGTTTAATTTAATGTGATAATACAATAATATATAACACTCTCTGAACACAAGAGAGCCTCTATATCATTGTTCCACTTGCTAGACTTAACAGAAGATGAATCTCTCTTGAATGGCATCCTGCTGTCATGAAAAGAGAGGGACACACTAGGTTAGACACTCTTAGATATACCATTTTCAAGGGAAAGACAGGATGGCTATGATTGGAATGTCTTTGGTCATAATAGTTGAGCTTTGGAAACAACAACAGTGTATGTACACATGCACACACACATACGCACACTCCATTAATAAATGCACATTACTTATAAAGTGATCCTGCATTACATTCTTATTATTTTGAAAACCCCCAAAACTACTTGTTCTCTCTCTCTCTTTCTCTCTAAACACCTCTCACAACCACCTGCTCTACCTCTTCTACACCACATTCCCCACTCTCTAAATACCTCTCACACATCTCTGCTCTACCTCTGTTACCCTGTTCTACATCACATACCTCAGCAATCTCTATTAAGTTTTATAGAGAAAATAACTTAGATTTTATATTACCTGTTTATCTTGACTTGTAGCAGTCATAATATAATAGCTTATCTGCATCTTCACCCATACAATTGTATCTTCTTGGATTAACCACAAAATCTCATCCAATGCTTATTTCACTAAACCTGGATTATTCTTTGTATCAAGAATTGTATGAAGAATACAAAAGAAGAAAGAAAAAATAACAATGAACTGTAATGCTAGAATTTTAGTTCTGGTTTATAAATATCTTTGCCTTATATATACCAGTTAGAGAAGACTTAATTCAATATAAATGCATTCTTGTTCAGGTTATATACATTTTTTCTGCAACTGTTAATTGTATTAAGCCATAATACTTATTTTAAAGTAGATGTCAATGTAAGTTGTTATTTTACAAAGATGTAAAATAACAACTTACATTGACATGTACTAAGGTAGCATCACATAACTTTATGAAATAAAAACAAATATATTTTCTATTACCAAGACAACAAATCATATTTTCTGACTCCTATAAAGCAAATACTTAACCTAGAATATATAATTGTGTGTGTGTGTGTGTACAAGTGAGTGGGCAAATGAAAGAAGGGCGCTCAACTCATTTATTGGGAGTTACATATATGAGTCAAAACAATTTGATTCAAATTCATTGGTACTCTGAGAGTTTCAAGAGTGATGCTAATTTTTAGCCATTTTGAATTCAAAAGTCAAAATGGCTGAAGATTAGCATCAACTCTTGAAGTACCAACAAATTTGAATCAAACTGTTTTGATCCATACATATATATATATATATATATGTAAAACGTTGTAATGAAAACGATAAGTCTTGTGAAATACCCAGAGTTTTGTGGATGAAACATAATTTATTTCACCATAAATTAATGTTTTAGCCATTAAACCCTAAATTGCTGTACTTCACAAGTCTTGTGGTTTCCATTAAAACATTATCGTTACTCTCTTAACTGATTGAGTACTATTCAATTTGTTGAAACCTTACACATAATATTTATGTGTGTGTGTGTGTATGCGTGTGAATTTTAGATTAGTTAAAATATGTTTGTAGCATATATCCGCTGCTAAAGGAAAATTCATTGTGACATATATCAGCTGCTAAAGGCAAATTCATTGCCCTTACCATGGAAAAACTTCTCTCTTAGCTATTATCAATGGGAAATATTGAAGAGAAGCAACTCTAGACAGACCTAATCAAAGCCATGGCTTTAACTGAAATACAATCAACAACATTTATTAATTTGTGCCAGTAGACCATCAAGGTCATGAAAATTACAGTAATATCAGTGCTAAGAAGTGTTTAGGCATAAGCAAACATATATATAAGTGAACAATAAATTTTTAGGTTGTTTATGTTTGGTAAATATTTGATTCCAAGACACAAGTTCTCTGGAGTTTTCAAAAAGTTGAACCTGAAACCCTGATGGATAGATTTACATCTGAAAACTCTTCGCAACTATGAATTTTACATCTTCTAGTATTAATTGAATCGATGTTCAATTACTTAGTTTTTGCTATCAATTAAATGGATGCTGTAAAACAGCTTGAGCATCATTAACTTTTCAATCTCCTTTAGATGAAAAGTTGGCCTCGAAGCACCAGACTGCTTTTCACCCCATGACATACAAGCTTATTCAAACTCACATACTTTACAATATAATTCCAGCACAGACCACCACAAGTTTTTACAGACTCTGCTTTATATTCCTATACATTTTCAGTAAATGATAGAACTCTTGAAGTCTGCTTAGTAGTTTCACATCTTGTTTTCTATTTAACAATCTAATATCTTGATCTTTACTCAGTTTTCTACGTTGATCTTTATTCAATCATCAAATAACTCCAGTATCTTGGTATCTGCTCTGTAGTAAAGCACATCTTAATATCACAGTTAACACACAATTTTCATCAAATATATTAAGGAAAATGGTTTTATATAATCACAAATGTTATTTCATATAATTTCATGTTTGAAATATCTAAGCTTGTTTCTGACTTTATTATTGTAAATAAGAGCAGTTTAACAGATGCTGGTAATAGCAAGGTATTTAGCTATAAATCTGTTTCAGTGATTGATAACTAAGTACCTATAGAGTGTATTATTTCATTGATTTATGGTTTAGCATAAATCCTTTAATGATTAGACATTAACACATTTTTTTATTCTCTGTAGCATTTTCTTTAATTGTTGGAATATAGCTGCATTGTAGTGAGTAAAACTTTATTACAAAGATGGAATTGTAAATTATATATGAGTGATAAGTTGAAATTGGTACATTATAGATTACTGCTACAATGTTATGTCAATTATTCAAAAATATCAAGTGCTTGCATCAAAGTCTGTTTTGTTCTTGTGCCAAACTAATTAATTGTTCTTCCCATCAATGGCAGAATATATTTCATTTGTTGTTACTGTTTTAATAACATAAGGGAGTGTTCATATTTTATTTATTAATCATATCTACAGTGTTTAGATCCATGTTAGCAGAGCAAATGTGAGTCTTAGCCATTTACTGGAAATCCAACTTGAATCTCTAGTGAATTTCTGGAGAATAGAATTTCATTGTTTATAGGCTGGTGCCTGCTTTTCAGCACAACTCAGATATTCAGAATGTATTTGAAAGTCTTTTATTTAGACATGAACAGCTTATAGCATTTGATATTTTTCATAATTCAATTCATGTCTATAACTTGATCATCAATAAATTAATGTTGTATATTGACAGCTGTGGGACTACAAGGTAAGATAGATATAGACATCTGGTATTGGAGTTAGGCAGCATTGTAAAGAAGAACTATAGAAAACTTTATTGCAGTCTATGTTATACTTCAGTCTATTACTTACAGAAGAACAGAATCTTAATTTTCTATCAGTCCTTTCAAAACTATTTTCAATATGAAATGATCTGCTTACATTTCAGATAATTACATGGGAGGTGGGGGCTAACCTTCCTTCACATATACTTCTCTTACAACTATGCTCCATATTTTAGACTTTTTCTTTTTCATTTTATACTATCTTATAGTTTTGCTCATCTTCATCAATGAATGAAAGCAACTGCAATATACATTAAAGAAATAACTTAAGATGGCCTCTAATAAACAAATATAGAAAGGAACAATATTAAGAAAAAAAACAATAAAAGTAGATATTTATGCAGTGATTGCAGCGTGTAGATCATTGTTGCTTTATGTTTTTATTTTTAAAGTTAGTAAAAGTGATCAAGGATAATAATCAGCTGAATTTTGTGATCTATACAATGTGACATAAGAAGATCTAGATATTTCATTATAATAATAAAAATATGACTGGTATAGTTTTGTGAGGAATGTCAGTTTGATGGGAAGTCTATATATTGCTATGTGGCTGAGAAGTTTGTGCAGCTCCATAGGAAGGTGTCTTCTGTCTTTTGCTCCCAAGGCTGACTTATACCTTGAAAATGAATTTGGCTGTCACACGCACACACACACATATATGTATATATGTATTGTTGTTGTTGGCTCATCTCTTGAATCCAAGGATTGATTTCTCCTCCTGGATAAATATCTGGACTATTAATAAAGCTGATCCTCATGTAAAGCATGTAATTACATTGGCCAAATGGGAACGTTGGAGTCAGCCGTGGTTGCTGTTGTTTGTCCTTCTGTTGCCATTGTCTCTCCTCCTCTTTTCTTATTCTTTCTCTTTCAAACAATATCATGTTGTTGTTTACATTTTGTCAGTAGTTAGGACAGTTGGTGACAGTCATCTCAAAAGCCAAGCGATCAAAGCTGGCCTGCTTCAGAGTTGACTTTAGCTGATCTTTGTAGTGTTAAAGAGGGGTCTTGCTTTGTCTTTTCCCAGTTGCCAATTTACAGAAGAGGATTTGATAAGGAAGTTGTTTTTTGTTCATTCTGATGATATGACCAGCCCATCAAAGATGATATTTGATAATTAGGGATTTAATGCTGAGGCTATTCACTCTTCCAATCACAGAGTTATTGGAGACATAGACAACCCACTTGATGTTCAAGAGAGAGTAAAGTTACAGATGATGAAGGTGTTTGAGTATTTTTTTTTTTGTTGCAGTGATACACAGTCCAAGTTTCACAACCATAAGAGAGTGTGGATATGACAACAGTTTGGTAGACCATAATCTTTGTCTTCAAAGTTAGCTCTTTGTTTTTAAATACATGGTTTTTAGTTTACCAAAAGCTGAGCAAGCTGATCTGATTCCTCATTCCACATCTTGCTCAAAATCGCATTTGGTAGCACACTTCCAAGGTATATAAAGTAATTAACTTGCTCTAGTGGTGTGCCAGAAATGACTTTAAAGTTTAGAAGATCAGAATTCAGAGCTGGTTGGATACGGACTTGAGTTTTATAGTATTTACAGTGAGCCCAAATGTTGATGTGCATTAGTGAAATTATTGACTTGTTGCAGTTCTAAAGATGAGTAACTGAATACCACATTGTCATTAGCATACTTGAGTTCTGAGATTTGCTTAGTACTGGTGAGATTCTTTTACTGAAACCTCGCCAGATTGAAGTGTCCTTCATCAAAACAATATCTGATATCCGCACTTGGCTGATCCAGCAAAAATTCATAGATCATTGCAGCAAGGTATAGGGGAAAAGCATAGGAGCAAGAATGCAACCTTGTTTCAATTCACATAAAAGTGGGAATTATTCCGAGAGTCGATAATGATGAAAGGCACATCCAGTCATATATTTGTATGTATGTATATGTATGTGTGATATATATATATATATATATATATATATACACACACATTATATTGTTATTATGTTAAACTGTCGTATTTCCAAAATTAGCTAAATGCATTTTTTTCAAAATTTATTTTTGCTTGCAATAGCCAGTTCTTTTAGTCAAACTATCATATTTCCAGCTACTTCAGATGCCAAGATATCAAAAATTGTCAAAGTGTAGTACGACAGTTTCAATATGGAATAGTGAAACTATGTTTTCATTTTCTGAAAAAGTAATGTTTTGGACTTATGATACTTCTGCATAATAGTAACGATATATATATACACACGTGGAGGCCCAATGGCCCAATGGTTAGGGCAGTGGACTCACGGTCTTAGGATCGCGGTTTTGATTCCCAGACTAGGCGTTGTGAGTGTTTATTGAGCGAAAACACCTAAAGCTCCACGATGCTCTGGCAGGGGTGTGGTGAACACTGCTGTACTCTTTCACCACAAATTTCTCTCACTCTTTCTTCCTGTTTCTGTTGTACCTGTATTTCAAAAGGGCCAGCCTTCTCACAGTCTGTGTCACGCTGAATCTCCCCAAAAACTACATTAAGTATACACATGTCTGTGGAGTGCTCAGCCACTTGCACGTTAATTTCACGAGCAGGCTGTTCCGTTGATCGGATCAACTGGAACACTCGTCGTCGTAACTGACGAAGTGCCAACAACACACACACATACACACACGCACATGTGTGTGTGTGTGCATGTGTGTATTTTTTCAATGTGTACAAATAAAGGAAAAAATAAATAAATAGTTGCCAGGGTAACAAAAATTCACATAAGTGCCAAAGATATTACAGCCTATAAAGGTAGAAATTCCAGGGTTAAGTGAAATGTTTTTGTATAACATGGATAAATTGTTCCTTTTTTTTTCCCTGGCAAGATGATTGCATTGTTTTACATCATTTTTATTCCCTCCGGAATAATCTGAATGCTTTTTTAAAAAAATATGTTGAAAGTATAAATAGTTTGAATAACACCTGCATTTGACTCCATTTCTTAATGTA
>NC_068999.1:30903106-30904015 GCF_001194135.2 Octopus bimaculoides | reverse complement strand
TATATATATATATATATATATATATATATATATTTATCATCATCATGATCATCATTTTCCATGCCTACATGGGGCAAGCGAGACTATGTTTGGGCATATTTTTTGTACAGCAAGATGCCTTTCCAGATGACAACCCTCATCTGTTCATAAGTAGGGTATGTGTGTGTGTGTGTGCAACCATTTGTTTATCTCACTGCATGGCAACTAGTGTTGGCTTCTTTGCATGCACATTACTTCGTGGGTCAGCAAAAAATTACAATACTCATAGAATAAGTAATGTGGTTCAATTTCATTGGCTAAGACTTTCAAGGTGGTACACCAACATAGTTGCAGCCTAATGACTGGAAAAAGTAAAATAATGAGTTTTTGCATACTCACCTACCCTCAAACATACCATACTCACCAGTGTCTACCATATAAATGAGAGTGTATGTAGTTATGTATATGTGTTTAGGCCCGAATGGCTCTGAAATAGTGAGTCCCCAAGAAAAATTAATTTGATTTTCAAAATGTGCATCCCAAAGAGAAGTTTGTTTGTAAATAATAATAAAAAATATAATTTACTATGAGAAATAATTCAACTTTTAGATAAACAAATCTCCTACTCTTTCTCTCTGTCACCATCAGGCTCTCTCTTACTCTCTGTCTCTGTCTCTCTCTCTCTCTCTATCTACATATATATATATATATACGCAGGTAAATTGAAATTTAGAGGTAATACTTGACAATTGTAAGCACCTGTGTATTCCAGCTAGTGGTTGCGGTGAAAGAATAAATTGTAAATCCAAAACAAAAAAATAACAACAAAACTACAAAGGATTCCGCGGTACACGTGTTTCAAGCTCTACATGTGTATAATATAATATAATATAATATAACATAATATAATATGTGTATAATCTACAATGT
>NC_068999.1:30891557-30902749 GCF_001194135.2 Octopus bimaculoides | reverse complement strand
AAGAATAAACTTAAAATAAAAATAAAACTTAAAATAAAATAAAATAAAAAATAAAAAATAAATAAAATAAAAAATAAAAAAATAAAAAATAAAAAATAAAGGGAGTCATATCGGTGGGGCGGGTAATCTAGGAAGTAATAAGAGAAATATGTTCATATGATGATATCTCCACAATGTGTTGATGATGAGAAAAACATGTAATCGTTACCAATATAGCAAGAGATTTCACCGCAAAAAGTCTAAAGTAGACGCCTTAAGGATCGTTCTTCTTGGTTATATATCCAAAATTTTAAATTTAAAAGAGAGTTTTGACGCTAATATCCATTATTATTGAAATTTATTCCTATGTCAATATTTCTGTATAAGGCTATATTTAACTGTCAAATATATATATACACTACACTCTTTATCACTTACTCTCTCCCTCTGTGTATGTATTATCTCTCATGCATTGCTTTCATTTTGTGTAAAGTTGTCTTGTAATGTTTACTTTCATTTTATGATACAGAGCTATCAAGCACGAAATGCTTAGCTTCAAAATCTTGTTTTCTGATTATGTAAAAATGATCAAACTTTAAACCTCTGTAATATTTTTCTAAAATTTTTCTGGAATAAATGAATCATAAAAGGAGATTTAGTGTACAAAACTACATCAATATATCAAATTTGGCAATTTGCATTTAAATTTAAAATTTCAAAATCTGTGAAAGCAACAGAAAAGGTCCCCCTCTCTCTCTATTTGCTTATCTCTTTCATTTTTCACTTTTCTCATTGTAAACTTTCCCTATTTCTGTATACATCTTCCACACTCTCTCTCACTCTTGTAAAGGTAATCACTCACACTGTGTGTGTGTGTGTGTGTAAGTAATTTCACTAATGCAACAGTGATTTAAAAAAGGTTTGTAAAAGACAATTCATTTCAATAGCACACTTTTCTGTTAGTAAATGTGTTTTTCACTCACACACACACACACACACACACACACACACACACACACACACACACACATACACACACACACGAACTTGCTTGGTGCAGGCTGGGAGATTAAAAATTTAAATTACAAAATTTTTTTGTTGTTGCTGAAATCTCAGGAATGGACCACTGCACCATCATACCATGAAATGTGTTTATGGGAGAAAATATTGAAAATTATTAATACATCTCAGAGTGTCAAAGAAATGAGTAAGGTACCGCGTGGTCATGGGATGTGCTATAAGCAACAGGTAAATTTGTAAATCATACATCTTTTCATGTGAAAATTATTTTGAAATTATAAACATAAACAAATTGCAAATCTGGACTGTCCATATTTTAAAACTATGATTAAAAAAATTTTGAAAAAAAGGTGAAATTTTAGGATTTATGGTGCTTGGGGTATAATGAAATTTTTTTTTAAATATCACTGTTGTTTTTATATTATATTTCATTTTCTGTTTGAAAATAAAGGAAGTGGGGTTTGTAATGGTGATTGCCAATTTTTCCAAATATTTGTTTTTTTAACCTTCAAGGCTTCTTCCATCGTTTTTAAGTGCCTAGCGCAAAAAAAAAGGCCAAAATTGGTACTAAGCAGGGTTTCAAAGAATTCATAAATTTCCAAAAATTTGTTGGTCTTTTTTCTGTCAGGAACAAAACCAAATTTCAGAAAAAGGAACATCACTTCTGACCTTCAGTGATGTGTCCCTATACCATATTTAAGTAACCCAGGAGCAAAACTATGGCCTGTAACTTGGAACATACATTTAATCAATATTATTTACATTAGACAGATATGTGTCCTCATCTTGTTTGTTCTTACCACAATGTTTCGGCTGATTTACTCTCCAACCCTGGGTTCTCATTCCCAAGGTATTTTTTGCTGATGTTATTATTATTATTATTATTATTATTATTATTATTATTATTATTATTATTATTATTATTATTATTATCATCATTATTATTTATTCATGATACTGCCTGGAATTCAATGCACAATCTTGGGATTAGTAGCCCATGCTCTTAACCATTATGCTATATGCCCATGGTGTAATGGTTAAGAGCACGGGCTACTGACCCCAAGATTGCGAGTTCAATTCCAGACAGTGCCTTGAATAAATAATAATAATAATAATAATAATAGTAATAATAATGATGATAATGATAATAATAATAAAAAATAATAATAATAATAATAATAATAATAATAATGATACCCTAGGAATGAGAACCTAGGGTTGGGTTCAAAATCCTACCAGAAAATAATGTACAGAATTCCTCATTTCAAAAATATAGAACAGTATTTATTCAATATATATATATATATCATCATCATCATCATCCTTTAACACCTGTTGTCCATGCTGGCATGGGTTAGATGGCTTGACCAGAGCTGACAAGCTGGGGAGCTGCACCAGATTCCAGTTTGGTTTGGCATGGTTTCTACAGCTGGATGCCCTTCCTAACACCAATCACTTTACAGAGTATTCTGGGTGCTTTTACATGCCATTGGTGACAGTCAGTGGAACAGCCTGCTCATGAAATTAGCATGCAAGTGGCTGAGCACTCCACAGACACACATACCCTTACCGTGGTTGTCAGAGAGATACAGTGTGACATAGAATGTGACAAGGTTGGCTCTTTGAAATACAGGCACAACTCATTTTTGGCAGCTGAGTAGACTGGATCATCCTGAAATAAAATATCTTGCTCAAAGACACAGCACATCACTGGGAATCGAACTCTCAACCTTACGATTATGAACTGAATACCCTAAGCACCAAATCATATTTCTTCACTTATATATATACAGTGTGCGTAAGGTGTTTGAAGACATACCCTTTTGGGGTCATTGCTGCATTTTTTACTGACTCCGTATAATCTTTGTTTCAGAAAATAATAATGGCAGACCCTCAGCTAACTCAAGAAATGAAGAGGCATGCTGTTATTGTGGTTATAAAGGCTGAGCATAGCAATTTAGAAATATCTCAATTTTTAAAAGTTGCCTGATCTTTCATCTACAAAGTTTGTAAGGAGCTAGAGACTGAAGATGGAAACATATTACCAGTATCAAAGCATAAAAAGCGTTCTAAATACTCTGAAATCATCAGAACATCTGAATTTATCCCAACAAGTTCAACAGACCATTGATTACAATTCCAGAAAATCCATGAGGTCAATTGCAAAAGATCTCCATGTGTAAGAAGGAACAATCAGAAATGTTGTCCACAAAGACATCAGATATAAGTCTTATATGATGAGGAAAGGCTAATTTGTCTGAAAAAGCAAAAGAAAATCACTATATCAGATCTACAAGGTTCTTAAACAAACTGAAAAATCCAGCAGCAGAAAATTTGATTTCGTTTTTCTCAAACAAGAAAAACTTCAACCAAGATCAAAAAGTTAACAGAAGAAATGACAGATGGTTATGTGCAAACCCTTCTGAAGTTCCAAGTGTTATTGCATACAAAATTTCCTGCAATTGTCATGGTTTTAGGGATTGTCAGCAATGAAGGACGTGTGATGCCTCCTTACTTCTTTCCACAAAGCCTTAAAGTTAACTCTGCCATCTACATTGAGGTCCTGGAAACAATTGTTAATCCCTGGATAGACAGTGTATGCAATAGAAGGCCATATGTGTTTCAGTAGGACTCTGCACTATCACACATGGCTCTAGTAACACAGGAATGGATGATTGAAAATTTTCATGATCACATAACCCCTAACATTTGGCCTCCTAATTCTCCAGATCTCAATCCATTGGACTATTACATGCAAGTAGGCATGCATAAAATCATACAAGTATGCATAAATCAAAGCCATGCATGTATTTATACATAAAATCATGCATGTATGCATACATAAAATCATGCATGTGTGCACAATTCAAATTATGCATGTGTGCACACACAAAACTCATACATGTATGCACACACAAAATATTGCATGTATGCAAACATGAATATTCTACCTGCTTTTAGTAGGTCTATTAGTTTTCTTTCAATGATTTTGGTTTTGATATCAACATGAACCATTTAATAATACACACACACACAAGCATGCTGAGTATGCTGATACTGGTTTAGACATCCAGTCTCCATAGACACAAAAAGTTCATTGATAAGCCGAAGTATTAGATCCATGCAACAAATGATAAATGAGTACATTTTAAATTTGACAAAACAAAACTTTAAAAATTCAGTGGAATATTTCGAAGTTTTCATTTCCAGGGAGTTATCAGTCTTACAATAGTTAGTATTCTTTTTCTGCTTCATTTCAAAATTATCTCATTTGACATCTTTAATGAACTAAAAATGAACATTAATGGTTCTGTAGAAAATTATCATCTATGATGTTCTATGGTAGACTACTAGAGTGAAAGAATGAGATGTCAAGAGAAAACATCTAATAATAAGTTTGCATTGGTCTGTTGCTGAACTGTGAGGTGTTTGATTAAAATTTGAAATTAAATTCAGACCATTCTCTATAATTAGGACGTTTAGGATGCAGGAATTGAAAAAGACAGCAATATTCTCTATAAGATAGTAGAAATGTAATAAATAACCACCAATATTTTTATTGCTTGTAATCGGTAACTGAAATTAAAAACAAAAAAAAAAACTAATTGAGAAGTAAATTTTCATAATATGGAATTAAAATTGAATGGTTAAAAGAAAATATTCCTTGAAATCTTAAATCAATATTTGCTATAGATAAAAGAATGAGTGATGGGTTTTAAAATACACCTTCTATTGAGATAGGTGTTAAAGAATTTGTTGGAACCAGGGTTCACTTAATATTCAAGAGTCAAAATTTGTTGCCAGAAAGTTGTTGGAAACCACTAAGAAAGGAAGCTATTACATCTGGCTCAAGAGAGAGGTCAAGTGGTGCAACAGGAACAAGTAGTGAGGACAGTACAAGCATCTAGCCCAGAGTTGCAACATCTGACTAACTCAACAAAATTTATGCTGTTGTGTGGGCGTTTTGTTGCCTACATCAGTGGGTGACCCTGAGCAGCTTTGGTATCACTGGGGAAGGGGCCCAAATACTTACATAGCTGCTTTGCCCCCTAATGAGGTATCAGCTCCTGCATTCATTCACAGATAAAGTACAGTAATACACTCAGTACACAAATATATATACTGAATTTTGCAAGAAGAACCAAACCTAAAGCTTTTATAGGCATGATTGTGTAATGAAGAATTTTACTTATTAATTAATTGGGTCCAAATTCGATCCTACAGCATGGTACTTTGTGAAAGTGTCTTTTACCAAGTATTCTTTCTATTCTTGAGTGATAGATATCATTTAATGCTCAGTTTAACATGGATGCCTGGTCCTTTTGATACCAAGTCATCTGAGACCCCGCTCCATTCTATGATGTACTTCAAGTGGTCTAAATTAAAACCTTCCATCAAGATTCGATATTAATTTATATCCTAAGCATCAGCTTAATAATGACAGTTATTTTACTAAATTTTTCATTATTTTCCAAATTAATTCAAACAGAAGCAGTGTATTTCAACAGAAATTTGGTAACAAATGAGTTAATGGCATCCACTTTGTTGCAAGTATTTAGACCAGATCTGTAGTCTTATATGCTGTGATCAGCGCTGGATTAATCATTAAGCAAAATAAGCATGTGCTGAGGGCATCAAGGAAATGATAAACTTTCTAAAATAATATTTGAAGTGGTTTATATTGATTGAAAATATAATTTTGAAGTGTTCATGGAGTCATAGTGAGGGTTTTATCAAAGACTTTGCATTTATAAAAAGTACAAAACTTTTCAAATATAAATAAAGCAGAAGGAAGTGTACGAAAATAAACATCATTCTGTTAGTTTTGTTTCATTAAGAAAAATAAAATTTTATTTCATGGTTTATTATTGTTTATATTTTGAATTACATATATATGGGAGCACCAAAATCTTTTAAGTGCTTAGAGCCTCTATAGGTCTTAATCTACTCTTGGCTGGGTTTTCTTTCTTCTCTCTTTTACCATTTTGGAGGAACTGAAAACATCATGGACCCTACTCTTCATTCTCCTGTGACTAACTCATTAAAAGTATATACATATGTAGATCTGTATAACAATATAATTGTCATATAGTTATTTACATTTGTAGATGTATATGAAGAATTAGCTTTTATATAGTTATATATGGCTATAGATACATGCATAACAATATAACTATTATAGTCATGTACAGTTGCAGATGTATATAAGAATCAAACCTGGGCACCAAATCGTTAATCCGTTAATCATTAATTAATGAAGTTAACATTTTCGTTAATGATTTAACTTTTAAGTTAACTTGGAAATCATTAACAGACTAATTAACATCCGTTACATTTAACTTCCATTAACTCAAGTTGGTGTGACGATCTTTAGGCTCAAGGATTTGAAGTCCAAGGCCTCTTCTACTGCAGCCCCTTGGTCAAAGCACTTTTGGCAGGCATCAACAAAAGGTTTAGGACCCTCCTGGAGGATGATGAATGGCAGCTGGCTGCTGCCTTCCATCCCAGGTTTTACCTCATTAGGTTGGATAGATATGACAACACCAATGTCTCCAAGGTGAGGAAAAGCATGGAGGGTAAGGCCGAGGAGGCCACGAGGCTACAGTGTAACAAAGTGAGCAGCAACAGTGGAGGCAGCAACAATGAAGAGGAGGTGGATGACTTCTTCAGTGGTGTCACTCAGCCAAAAGAGAGCAGCAGGAGCCACAAGTCACTCAAGAACAAGGCCCAGAAATTGGTCAAGACCTGGTTGGAGACCAACTCTAGGGATGCTGACAGATGCTGCTTTCTTGGGTGAGCAAGTGTCGGTGGACTTGTTCATCAAGTCCAACACAGCCATCTCCTCCAGTGATGCAATCAAGTGTTTGTTCTCTATGGGCAAGGACATGGTGTGGGCCAAGAGATCATCCCTGTCTGATGAAAACTTTGACATGCTAATTTTCATGAAGGGCAACATGTATTTCATGAACAAAATGGCGAATGAGGAGAAAAGGAAAAATTAAATTATGTATATATCATGTTTTTCATTTTTTTATTTTTATTTTTTTTACAGATACTTTATCAATAAATTTTTTAGCTTAATACTAATATTGTGTTTCATTTGAAGTTTTTTTTTTACCCTTTTCTGGCTCTAAAGGCCTTTAAAAATCTAAAAAAAAAGGGTCAAAATGATGAAATCAGCCATTTTTAGGTCTTTTAAAAGTTAAAACTATAAAATCATCATATTTTAACTCTAGTTTTGGTTTCTAAAACTTTTAAAAGAGCTAAAAATAAAGGCTGATATTATGGTTTGGGCACTTTTCAAAGGTGTTTTTATGTAGTTTTATAGAAAAAAAAACTGATTTTGTTGTTTTTTCTATAATAAAAACTTAACGTTAACAGTTTATCAATAACTTTAAATTTTTAAAGAATTAACTGATTAACGGTTATCAGAGTTAGGTTTTTGGTTAACGGATTAACAGTTAACAAAGTTAACCTTTCAATTAACAGTGCCTACCTTTGATAAGAATATAGCTTTTATGCATTCATTTTATACCTTCATTTCCAAATTTAGGTGGTGAAAACCTGCGCAAGTTTTCTATAGTAGAGTAATGGTTGTTTTATCGATCTGTATTGTTATATAATAATTTGAATGATATTAAACCTTACCAATGTAGGTATAGTGGTTACAGAGACATTTTCAGGCTTTTAAATCTCTCTCTCCCCTTTCTCTCCCCCTCTCTCTCTCTCTCTCTTCTTCACCTTTCCTCTCCCTTCCTCATGCACTTATCTACATACTGTTTTATAATTGTTGTTTCACATTAGTGTCAGTGGCATGTGTGAAAATGTATGTTAACAGTTGTGTATCATTGGAGAGAAATGAGTTTATTAGAAGAGGATCTCATTTCTACTGCTTAGTATTTAACTTTGATATGGAAATAAAGCAAGATGTTAACCAGACATATTGGAATAAATAGAGTTGTCAGATTTATATAACTATATCTGTTATTTCTCTTGCTGTACACAATACTGAGGATAATCAAGAAGCTAAAAATGCATTCACTGTTTCCATCAGAATGCACATTGAAATGACTGTTGGTGTTTTTTAGTACTGATTACCTAAAAGCAAGAATTCTTCTCTATGGCAAACACCACCATTGCTCAGGTCAAATATGTCTGAAACATTTTAACTGTTTAAACGTTTATTTATTCATAACATTGCTTTCACATGCCTATAACAACGTGTGTGTGTGTGTGTGTAGTTAAATAAACTGACAGACAGACAGACAGATAGATAGATAGATAGACAGACAGACAGACATACTCATCAATATATGTGTGTATATATGTTTATAATTGATTAATAACAAGTTGATTTAGTTACACATTACTTTAATTTGCATGGACATAGAAGTACATCTGCATTATCAAATGTACAAAGTCAGAATAGAAACAATTTAAAAGAAATCTAAAAATTGCTTCTTGGTGGAAATATTTATACCTCCATTGATCAGTTCAAGTTACAAAGGTACTTCAGCTTGTTAGCAATACCAGTTTTTTTCATTATACACTTTGTGTGGTAGGCAGACAGGATGATGGCATTCTGTAAGGTATTTGTTTTAACTTACAGCGCTCTGAGTTCAAATCTCTTTTCTATCAAGGAAAATCAAGTCAGAAAGTTCTTAATACCTTTTTCTTTTCATAAGATAATTCAACAATTACTGGCTTAACTAAATGAAGGGGTATGGACAACTTAAATAATTTACTGACTTCAATTAAATCTCTTATTTCTCATTGCAATCTCAATGCAGCTTTGAAACTGTTAACTATTTACAACTGAAAAAATAACATGTTGTCAATGTGTACCTTGTGAGTACATCTGAGTGTGTGTGTATGTGTGTGTGTGATTTTGTGTTTGTCTATGAGTGTATGTTTAAAGGCACTGTGTAGTCACATTATGCTGACAAATTTGACTGTTCTATTCTAACTACTCCACATGTTTGTTAAAGTAGATGTTTTTCATTGGAAATTGTATTTGAAATTAGCACTTTTATCGTAACATCATCATCACCACCATCATAACTGTCTTCATTATCATCATCATCATCATCATCATCATCAATGTCATCATTAAAATCAATGCAATTGTTGCTTCACTATCCTCATCATTATTTTCTCATTGCCAGTATTAGATAGCATTTTTCTTTAATGTCCTTCTCTCTATTCAAGTGATTTATGTTACAGTTTTTACTTTGTTTTTTCAAACAAAAGGTTTGAAAAATATAAAGAATTAATTTTCGTCATTGTTATTTATGAACAACAAAATAAACAGTTATCTCTTTACATTATTTAAAATTGTCTTGAGAAATTTCAGCTTGCTTTTTTCTGGAATAGAAGCTTTTAATTAGTGAGTATGATTAAATTTATCAAGAACTCTTTAGAACTTGGCAGCTCCATGACTGTTCTTAATGCTGTACAATACTAGCTCATTAGAATTGCTCTAAGTAAATTAGGAGTAACTGAAATAATGTCATTCAACCAATAGTGAGCATCGTTAATGTCAGTATTTAGAAGTACAATAGTGCTCTAGTCAGTAATGTACTCGAATCAGTGTGGTAGAGAGTTCAATCCTTGTCAACATCTGGAATTTTTGTCCTATCTTAAGGAGGTGAAATTTTTTTTTATCTATTAGATGTGGAGCTAGCGTCTGTGTGTTCAAACCCCATCAGTAGCTTTACTTTGTGCACTTAGTTATTGACATATCACATTATCAACATATAATCTTCAAAATTTACATGAAGGTAAAAAAGTAAGTATTGCTGAAATTTTGCAGTTAAATTGGTGACATAAAGGAGCATTCTTTGATTAGCTCTCGAGGATCAGGAATGTTTATGTATTGTATATTGATCTAAAGACGTATTTCTGAACAAACTTATTCCTTTAGAATTATTGTAATGAGGATTATGAAGCTTTCGCAACTTCGTTGCATTTTTCAAATGAGGAGATGGCCATGAACTGGCAGCTGTTTTCTTGAAGGTTTTCTATTATTTTCCTGTCCAAAGTAATTCCTTCAGGTCACCAGAACACCCATTGTTAATCTAGGGGTTGCAATCCTCTTTGTAACTGTTGCTCACAGTCACCATAAAATATCTGCTTTGTCTTGAGAAACTTTACTTCTATAAATGTAGGTTTGCTAGACCTGTGTGAATTTCTGATTTGTAATATGGCTTTGCCAGTATTCCAAATAATTAATGATAAACTGTCAGGAACGACTATGACACAAGTTCACAATATGATTCTAGCTTTAATAGTCAATAACACTGAAATATTTACTCAAACTTTCATTTTTAGGAATATGTTAGTATGATAGCTTTCAGATTAAAGTTTCTAATCCCTTTTCAGTTTAATTCTTTCATAAATGAAATAAAGAACAAAATTTAATTACCTTTTAATATCATTAAAAAAACCTGTTTAGTTTATAATATGTAAAATCATTTTCAAATTTTACCTTTTATCTTTTTATTTAATATCATGTAAGAGGTTATGCTGTTATCACTAATCTACATTTACCAGAATAGAATATTTGTGTTCACTTTGTAAATGTTACACAACACTACAGTTCTATTGCATGTTTGTATTGCATCAGTAACTTTGCATCACAAAATCTGTAATTTAAATATTTCTTATCTAAGCATCGATGCCATCATATTTAACATTCTCCTTCTTCTTCTTATATGTAACATTCCAAACATCACTAATAGGCTCATAATTCCTTAAAATTGGCCAATATATACATAAGATCAATTTGTACAATATAACATATAGAAAACAAGTTGGGAAGTATAAAAATTATTAATGCTTTCATAATAGAAAGAACTTATCAAGAAAATTGGATTTTTATGTTTGCTGTTTTATGAAATATATTTTTTACTTTTATATATGCATGATGCTGAGACTTCTAGTTCTGAAAGAGATTGCCAAATATGACATACATTTATTATGCACTGCTGTTCTCTAACAATATTAAAGGATTTTTTTTTCTTTTTTAGTTTTTATTTTGTATGTCTTAAGTGAGGAGCAAAACTTCTCATATTTTCAGGCCCTCACATATTCACTCAGGTGGAATTGAGGTAATTAATCTTTAACTTCATCTTCAGTAGGTGATTTTAAAGAAAATATAGTTGGTGGGTGGAGGATTGCCAGTGGAATGCATT
>NC_068999.1:30874355-30891478 GCF_001194135.2 Octopus bimaculoides | reverse complement strand
AAATTTTTTAGTGAAGGGTTTTGGATTACAAGAGGGCAGAAAAATGTGTTGGTTGGCAGTGAGATATGTAGATACTATTGCTGTGAAACAGAACAAAAAATGTAAATAATGTAGACATAGTAGAAGATGTATGTATAAAATAGCTGCAGGTTTAGATTTTGGATGTATAGAGCAGTTGTAGGTGTATGTTGGTGAATTGATGCTGTAATATGCTGTATAATAATTGTGTCTTTGTACTGTCAGAGAGAGTTTAGTTGTTGTTATTGTCATTTAGTCCCACATAAACCCTCATCTAGCAGAGCTATGATCAAAAACATCCCAACCATGGCCTTCCCATCGTTTTGCTTTCAGGCAGTGTGCATCTAGGATTCCATTTTCAGTGTGTTCTTGAGAGATTTGGTTGCTTTTTCTAGTAATTTGAACAGCTATGATGAGGGTTACTCTTTGGTTAGCTAATTGGAAATGTGTGTGTATGTGTGTGTTGTATGAGAGTGCTTGGTTTATGCATATATATATATGTAACTACACACAGGCTGTTGGTGATTTTTTTCATTCTTTGCACTTCAAAAACTCTCTCTTCTTACTGAGTGTCAAACTAATACATCCCATGTGCATGTCCTTTTGTTGCTTGTTATTGCTATATTTAATGTTCATTCATTTGATTTGACTATGTATGTATGCATATATATATATATGTGTGTGTGTGTGTGTGTATATATGGGGATTACAACTAGCAAGACATTACAAAAGAAAACAGAGCAGAAAATATGAATGATGACAAATTTAGGATTTGAGGTAACTTGTGTGGAAATGGTGATAACTGTATTGTAAAATTTATGGCATCAGCAAAGATATTAGCTATTGGAATTTCTGAGAACTGCCTCATTTATCTGTTAAGCAATTCTATTTTGAAGATAAAGAACATCTAAAAAAAATAGTAAAAATTACTTGCAACAGATTTGAAAGCTGTGTTTTCTATTGTACAAAATTCAGGTAAGAGAACCATTATTCATTGCTGCTGTATGCAGACAAAAATATGGATCTATTCTTGCATGAACTAAACACAAAATAATTGTATTTATTGCTAAAAACAACAAAGTTTGATGTAAAACCATTTAATGAAGGCAAAATCATATGGAAGTCTGAATACAAGGTGGACAAAATTTGTGGACAAAAAGGAAAAGGGAATCACTTTGCATATATATCAACAAATATTGATATAATATTGTTTATGTTTCGTTTCTGACCAAATGGTATCATTAAGGAAATGATCTAACAGTTTTACTTTTAACTATTGGTCTGTCAGTCATATAATAAGTGCAATGTTAACATATATCTGTCACTTTACACTTAACAGCAAAGCAAAACACTTATATACACTGATAACAATTCCTCACATTAAACCAGAGTGGTGTAGTATTATAGTTGATTGAGATAATACTACAGCCTACTATTTCAAAGCTAAGCCATTATGACAACCATGGTAAGAATTGAATTCAGAATGTAAATGGCTGTAACTAAAGTATTTATTTCTACTCTTTAACATTTCTACCATCTTACTATCCTTTTGGATATTGTAATGAAGTGTTTCAAGGTAAAAAAATAACTTTGTTACTCAGATGACATCAAGAATTATATTAATGTGCTTTTTAAGGTTGTACACTAGCTACAGTTAGATGTTGATAAGCAGATAAACTTGGAGTATTTTGTTTGGGTAACTAATTGTTTCAGATAACTGATCTGATCAGAAACAAAGGAAGCCATAATGAACATAAATGCATAACAAAAAGCCTGTTTACAGACATTTCATACCATTAAATCAGTAAAATGTTTTACTTTTCTGCAATACTTTTTCACCATGATCCAAATGCTGTAAAATCTCACATTTTGGTTCAATTATCAGTGGTATTCACTTTCTCTTCGCTGACATGGTAACAGCAACAAATTCAATTACTTGTAACAAATAGATATTAGGAAAAGAGTTGCAGAGTGAATGAAGACCATACTGTCATTGCCATACTTTTGACTCCTTCAGCATGACAGTTTTTCCTTTTTAATATATTAAATTTATTTTAACTCTGTTTAAAGGAATTGACTGAAATCTAGCATACCAACCAACTTGAGGTGCTTTTGAAACAAAAGATGTGATTGCCTCACCAGTGTCTGAATCACCACCTTGATGTAACTTTTTAAAATCATCATCTCTATCGTCATCTTTGTTGTTGAGGTGATGGCCATTGTCATCATAGTTATCATCATCATCATCATCATTAGATATATATCTGATCATTGTGCTGACATAGATTGGACGAACCTTCACAGTCCAATTCAGCTCTTACTCATGTTCTTCAGCAATTCAAACTCTTTTAATCATTATAAACAGAAAATGAATGGTAGCATCATTATTATTTTCAAGTTTGTATGACGTACAATATAGCTAATTAAATATTCACAGAACTTTAAGATAATGTTTGGGTCATTTGAAATATCGTATAATTGATATTTGGTTAACAGGAAGATAAGTAAGGCTTGTAGAATTCAATGTGGCCAATAATCCATTACAGGGACTGTCTAGTAAGAAAAACCATTAAAACTTTTTTAACATCCCATTATTCAAAAGCATCCAAGTTATTTCATTATTGAAGTTAACACTGACACATTTAATGAATAAATCATGGTGAAGAAAAACATCAATTCTTCACTTGCATAGCTTAGAGTATTTTGGAAAATATGGCAGACACCTCAGAACATTTTCAGCCTTATTAGACCTCCTCAACAAAATAAATGCTTCACTATAATTACTGAAGTAATGGTGATAGAATTACTAAATGCACGATGATGGTATCTTAGTTCACAGTCCTCTCATCATATATATGTGTATGTATGTGTGTATATAAAGTCACATTTGTATAAATAAAGATGTCCCACTTACCTATACATATAGATAATACACACACACACACACACATACATTCACCTTTTCATCTATTATGAATAAGTGGATGGAGAATAAATTCTTACCACAATAAAGAACTGAGATCTACTTAAATAAACGATAGTGGTGGTAGTGACAGTAGTGAGGGTGATGGAGGTGGTGGTATTGTTTTGGTAGGGGCTCTCCTCCTTTGTTGAAGATGTTAAAATACAACTAAGAGAAATGGGGTTAACAAAAGAAATTATCAAGATGAAAGTATTTAAATAGAAACACTATAAAGAGCTATTGTTACAGGTTTGAAAAATAGTTACACTAAAAACAATGATTATGATGATGTATTAGTTTACACAAATGTCTGTGTCCATGGAAGTTTAGTCCCAAAAATATATCCCTCTAATAATTTAATCTAGTACACTGGTATTATATTTAATTATAGTACAAAAATAATTCTTGAATGTCTGCTTACTGGTAATCCATAGTATCCACTGTGAAATTGTAATCTTTAACTGGAAGTCTGGAACCTGAGAGTCATAAATCAGTCAGTGACTTGGTTTGACTGTACCTAGACATGAGATATCACTTCTGTTTGTGCACTCTGGATAGAATATGAGAAGTTTATATATTGTTGTTCTCAGGAGAGCAAGTCACTAGAAGTTCATCAAAATTCTAATTAATGAACCAGTTTTTAATTGAAAAGCATAGATTACTCATGTAGCACAGAAATATTGTTTCTATGCAATATTGGCTATAACACATGATGCCCAGTATAATTATTGTTTTCAGCAGGCCAGAGTGACAAGAATGCAGTCTCCATATAGCTCTTGAAGCATATTGGGCAAAATATTCAATCCAATCTGCTTTTCATTTTCTTCTGGTTGACTCACTGCAACACATTTCTTATTCTTTTACAGTAGTACAATTGTATAATATCTACATGTCTTCCAGGTTTCACTCGTTGTCTAGTCCATACAGCTGTATGTACTATCTCTGTCAAAGAGTTACACACTGTTTATTTCATATGACAGCTCTAACTCTATCAAACAGTTCCTATATATCCTATCCTACCTGTAGCCTGTGGAGTCATTGGGACATTCATTGATGATGTTGTACCAGATTTCACCACT
This sequence comes from Octopus bimaculoides, assembly GCF_001194135.2. Classification (NCBI taxonomy): domain Eukaryota; kingdom Metazoa; phylum Mollusca; class Cephalopoda; order Octopoda; family Octopodidae; genus Octopus; species Octopus bimaculoides. The sequence continues at coordinate 30,887,419 of NC_068999.1, read as the reverse complement.
TCTTTCAGTCTTCTGCTGCCCTCTGTGAGTCAGCAAAATTGAGGTCTGTCTACTTTTTGATCTACAAGACCATTTTTTCCTTGACTTGCCTTACTTTTGTTCACCTTCCACTGTTAACTGAAGGACTGTCTTTGCTTGGCCAAAGCTTCTTGTAACATGGCCATACCATTTCAGCTTATTTGTCTTCACAATTGTTAGCATATCCTTGTGTGGTCCAATAGCCTAGGTTAATTTCATCCTCACTTCATTATTCCTCATGTGTTCTTTGTATGTGAGCTAGCAGCTGTTTGTAGAGTCTTATCTTTATTGCACTTACCCTTTTTTCCCTGTTCCAGTATTAATGTCCAAGCCTCACAAGTATATAGAAAAACAGAAATCACAAGTGATCTCATAAGTTATCCATTTCTATTCCATATTGCTGTACTAACTCTATCAAACAGCTACTGACTGTCTATTCATTCATCATCATGACTTAGTTTCATGAGTAAAGATTTACAGAGGGGAACGTCCACATCTGCTGCAGGCTCACTGATTTGGGTCAAACAGGCATGACTGCAGAGGTTGTATGGGAAGTTGGGCTGATCAGGGTTGGTTGTTATGTCCCTGATTTTCCTCTTCTTTCTATCTTGTGGTCCTGTGGGTGTCATCAAAGGTGACTGTTGCTTGGTGGACAGTGAAATGTTAGGCTTTATAGTCTGCAGCAAGAACAGACTACTGGTGGTGATCAATGTGACAGGAGACAAAGGATTTCTTTAAGGTGACCTTATACGTTTTCTTTGGTGCTCCTCAGTCATGTGACCAGAGGAGAGTTCACTATATAGTATGATCTTGGGAAGTCGATTGTCCTCCATCCTGGTAACATGTCCTGCCCAGTATAGCTATGTATTTAGAAGAGTTGTTTCAATACTGATGACCTCCATCTACTCTAGGACTTTCATGCTGAAGTAACTCAATCAAATAGCTACCAACTGTTTATGTAATACTAACTGTATCAAATAATTACATTATGAAATTAACAGATGTTCAATTAGTAAATGCTTGAAATATTTACGAAATTTGGATTTGATGAGGAGAGTAAAATATTCAAACAAAGTTTTACTATAAACAAACACAAGAAAGTGAAATATTATTTTGGTGGTGAAATAATTTACTCACAAGTACAAGTTAGTAACTGAGGAGTGAATACATTTTGTTGTTGCTGTTGATGGTGCCGGGTATTGTGAGTTGAGTTCATGTTAGAAACTAATATAACCTGAACATGTTATATTCAATTACAGGTATTGTATATAACAACAACATTGACAAACATGTAAAAGTAACAACATTAAATACTGTAGAGTTAACAATAAATACTGTCCACAGCTAAAATAGGTTGAAAATGTTTGTGTTTTTCTGATTTTTATAAGTGGGTTTTGTATTGTTTTTTCTTATAACTGAAGGAAATGTAATAAAGCTTGTCAATAATGTGGAATACTGGCAGATTAAGGTGTTTGATTCTCTTTTTAAATTGGGATAGTTACTATAAAAGGGCTAATGTTGCCATAGTGACAAAAACTTGATGATATTATTTGTGTTGGAAACTAACAACATTAATTGAAAACTATTCCAATTAATGTTAATTGGAATAACAGTTATTGTTGTTTTTTAGCCATAGGTAGGACCTGGTTGTACAGACTTATGGTCAAAGACAACCAAGTTGAGCCCATTCCATTTGTTTGTATATCTAAGACTACATTGGCTAATATGTCTATCATTTATTTCTTTTTCAGACAATAAAGTGGATATGAGTAAATTTGGTTACTGTTTTTTGCAGACTGAGTAACTGTTTAGAGATTTCCAGTATTGTTCTCAGTTATAATAGTTTTGACGCAAGACAATTGAAAGTATTTCTCATAAAGAATAGTCTGGAAAGTTGTTATGGAATCAGGCTCAGAATACTTTAAACCCAACAGAAGTTTCAACTCCAGAAAAACATTTCTTTACTCTAAATGAAGCAGTTTTAAGATCTTCTCCTCTACTATTAAGACACTATAAATCCATGATTATAGTAGCCATAAATCATCTTAATTTATCTGATATAGCAGTGAAAGCAACATGTCTTAGCTGTGTCAGTCTATCTGATGTCCATTAGTAGCATGTTATCAGAGATATCTTTCTGGATCACTAAAAGGTAATCATTTAACACTTGAAAGCGTTTCTCTCTGTCTCTTTTTCTCTATAATCAATGTATAACATGTGCTTGGATGATGCTGGACATTTTCACTCATCTTCTGCCAATCCTTGTTTCTCTGGACTTGTTCCAAACTAAAAATGAAAATGTCCATTCTTCTTATTTTCAGAAATCTTGGCATTTTAACTGACAGAAGTTTATAATTAATGAATTAGTTTTCCGCATTGTTACGAAAGTTGCTTCTTTTCTAACTTATTTGCAACACATTGGTTAGTCTCATGATAATAATTTTGTTCTTGATTTTCACTTAAAAATTAATGTTTCTCTGACATTTTGGGTTTATTATATAGTCCCTTACCCACCTCAGTTAGATTCAAAAGACATTACCAGTGTAAAGATTTTCCAATGCAATGTTGAATGAGAAGTGAAGAAAGGTCAGACAAAAAGAAATGCTCAAATGGATATAGTTTTGTAATGCAGAAAGCATTATCTAATAAGTGCTTAGTAATTGTCATTGGATTACTTTGATATTAAATGTTTATAGATCTTGAAAGTTCGTTGCAGTCAATGCTTTGCATCAGTGGCATTACTGTTGTTGTTTTAAAGATCAGTTTTATAACTTGTATAAATTTGGCTCAGCTGATGTACAGTCTCTTGTCATTTCTTTCCATACTTTGCTTGAAAAGCCCCAATTCTCTCCTATCTGACCTGATCCGACCTCTTCCACCATTGATTTACAACATTGTTCCACTCAACATTTCACATATCCTTTATCCCTTCTAGCCTGAATGGTATCTGAAGGCGAGAAGCAGAAAAAGGTTTTCACAAATCCAGCAATGCAAGGTGTTTTGGATTGATAGGTTGTGTACTAGAGAGAACTGAAGCATCGTTAAGGAGAACTGTGCAAGGAATGATAACAACACACTTGCTCTTACTGACACCAAGAAAAAAGAGGCTTGGAAACACTCCTACAAGATACATAGAAGTGAGAGCCTGCCTCAGGTAGGCCCGATAGAAAGTTAACAGTTGTATAGCAAATAAAGCAATTAAGTATATGGAGACAATGATCCATTGATAATTACTACTGAGATGCTTAAAATCTGGTAAGATAGGGTACAAGCTAGATACCTGCAGATGCAATCAGGAAGTACAGAAAGGTGTCATACATAATGACTGATGAAGCAGTAGCATTGTCAACTGCCACAAGTACAATAGAAACACATCAGAAGGAAGAAACTATGAGGGTTTAGTAGAAAGTGGGTTATACATCTTTAGATTGTATACCTGACTTTCTACTATAAAATTATAGAATATAACGGAACGCTGAACTCCAGACTAAACAACTTAAACAACACTTTATTTAGGTGGTAAATATATAAACATCTTTAGTTCTTGTTACAGCTTCTGTGTGTATGAGCATAGTTGTTGGGACGTTGTTCTGTAGTTGTGAGCGAGCTGTCTTGTGTAAGTCCGAAAGATGTAGAGACAGCTTTAGCACACGTCCATGCTCATGGTCGGCCGACCGTAAAAGAGAAAGATTAAAGCTGGAAAGTTTGGTTGTTTAATTCTACGCATGCGTAAGACTACGCATGCGCACGGCGTTACTACAAGGGTTTTAAACTGTTAGACCAGGCTATGTAAGTTACTGAAAGAGTTATAACCGAATTGATAAGAAACGATGTAGTTCAGCTTGTGTTAGGAAGAAATACAAGTGCTACTGATGCCATTTTTCTAATGTTGCAACTGCAATAGAAGTAATTAGCTGGGAGTAAGCTACTAGGTGCAAACCTAGCATTCATAGACCTAGATAAAGCCTTTGACAGGGTTTCTTGCTCTGTGGTTTGGTAGATTTTGAGTAAGATAAAGTAGAGAGATAGCTTGTGAGGACTGTACAAGCCATGTACAAAGATGTTCTTAGCAAGGTGAGAGTTAGTAGTGAATACAATAATGAATTTAGCATTAGGGTAAGGGTCCACTATGGCTCAATTCTCATCCCCTTGCACTCACCATAGTAGAGGATTTTAAGAGCACCTCTCCATAGAAACTCTTGTGTGTTGATGACCTAAGTTTCATAGTTGAATCTGAAGTAGAATTCCAGAAGTAATTCCAGAACTGAAAGCAAAACCTAGAATCAAAAGATAACAAAAGCTTTCAATTACTTTTAGAAACCTCTGAGTTACTTGAGAGAATCTACTTTCCAAGTACTTAAGAAAATCTATTTTCCACTCATTGCCCAGCTTGCCTGCGATCCCACTACACCTAATGTGCAAACATGCTGTACACTGGGTGCAGTGCATTGTATTTTAACCTACATATTTTTTTGTTTATTGAGCAAGATCTTTTCCTGGTGGGAGAAGGGTCCTACACTACTAATCTATACTTTTGCCTTTGCTAATTTTACTTTGAGGCCTCTCGATTCTAGATTTTGATAATTAGCAGTGGAAATGAATGTTGTTAATGTATAGTAGATGGAATAAGAACAAGCTGGAAAGGTTTAAAGAGCTATTACTTGTTTCTAATAAATGGTTTCCCTCCCAGAATGAAGGGTAGATTGCATGAGGCTTGTGCATGAATTACAATATTGCATAGTAGTAAGACATGGATCTTGAATGCAGAGGAAGTCTGAAGGCTGGATAGAAATGGGGCAAACATGTTTTGCTGGATATGTGAGCATGATCTGCAGAGTATAAATATATTAGGAATACATTTGGATATAAGAGGAATTAGAAATAATTTACAAAAGAGAAAATTGCACTTGTGTGAGCATGTGGTACATATAGAGGATAGCAACTCTGTAGGAAAGTGCTGGGTACTCAAAGTTGCTGAAACTTATCGAATACAAAGACCCAATAAGACATGAAATGAAGTTGTGTAAACTGATTTCAGGATGATGTGCTTCACAGGGGAGATAACATTGAATGAAATAATTAATGACATGCAATATTGGAGAAAACTAGCCTACCTGTGTCAGCATGGTGAAATGAACAGGAAAAAAATATTAAAAACTGGTAGTAATGCTAGTGGTTGGGAAGCTTCTAGATTTGGGTCCCTTACCCCATAGTCTGAGTTAAATTTATGTCTCCTACCTCTCCTGCCTCTTTGCTACCCTTTCATAACCCCATCACTCATTTCCCTATTTATGCTGTCCATAGCCTGGTTTATTTTTTCGTCATTCTCCCTATTCTCTATATCACTCTCTACTATCCACCTAGGCAAGATGTATCTTAAAACTAAACTAAACGTAAATGCTTTGAACAAATGAAGAAATCAAAGAGTAGTGAGGTCTTTTCAGTTTTAGAATGTGCTAGACAACTTCTCCTGTACTGGTGCCATGATAAATTGTGCTCTGTGCATTCAGCAAAATAGTTGATTGTGAGAAGTGCTTCTAACCATAGAAAACAAGCCATAATTTACAAATGAGTTGTGGTTTTCCAATGCATCTAGGAGGGTACTAAAACCAAATAAGAACTGACCCAGACAATAATGATTTGTCCAACCCATGCTAGCATGGAAAGCAAATGTAAAATACTGCTGCTACTGATGATGATAATGATATAATGGTAATTAATATACATCTCTAATTAGCTGTCTGACTAGTTACATATTTCATAGCAAAACAATGTTAACTGTTTTATCTATTCCAAAGTTCAAAACAACTAATAATCATTTCTTACTATACCTCACTAATTTAACTAATTTAATCAATGATGTGCATATACCATTTATCATTTTGTTATATTTCATAGCTACTAGTTTCTGTATACTATTATCAATATAATTCAGTATGGTGACTTAAAATCTTTGCCAAAATGACCATCAAAACAAATCCTTGTTTGGCTGGCATCCATTTTATTTATATTCAGAAATTATGTTGTTTTTTTTACTGTTTTAAAACAAATATCATAATTCAATTCAGTACTAACTTTGAGTTTTCAACCTACCAAATTCTGAATAGCAAAAATATATTTCTTGTACAGAACATAGTATAAAATGTTTGATTCTCTTTTAGTAGAAAACAAAACATTTCATTGAGAATTGTTTAGCTTCAGTACAAGCAAAATATATTCAACTCTTCTAAATTGTTTTGTTTTCTTTTTTTTTTATGAAAAATTTATATTCTGATAACTTCTCATTCGTACAATACAAATTAGAACGCCGCTCTCTGTTTTTGCAAGCAAAGATGGAAAAAAATAATTCTTTATGGTCACTTGACAGTTTAAAGCAAAGGCAGTATGATTTTGGCATACTTTTTACTGTGTGGGCGAACTATAAAGACTACAATTGCTCATGGGGAAAGTTAGTTCATGCTGAAAGACACAACATAAAAGGATTTCTCCAACGGTTAGTGTTTAATTTTGAAAGTCATTTTAAATATTGTTGAAAAGTTTTTGTGTTAACATTTTGTTTTGTCTGCCTTTTGGTGGATTTGTTATCGTTTTCCCCCTGGTTTGAGTGGGAGAGAGTTGTACAATTATGCAGTTGTATTCCGAGAGAGTCCTCTGAGAGGAATTGTTGAGACGCATTGATAGCATCAACAAGGTGAAGGGAGGAAAGAGGTTTGCAGCAGTGACTGGTAATTCAAGAGAGGAGGTACAAATAAGTAAGGAAGAGTTGGAGAAATTCAAAGACTTAATAAAAAGAGAAGCGCACGAAATTGCTGTGACCCTGCCAAAGGAAGTAAGTCATAGAGTGGAAAAAGAAACAGCTGCGTATAAAACGTTTGATTTGGAAAAGAAAAGGATAGAGATTGTATCAAGGGAAAAAATAGAAAAATGTCTGAAAGACATGGAGCAACATTACATATATTTGCCAGAGGAAGCAAGTATGTCACAGTGGAAGTGTGGTTTAAAACAGAAGAAAGTGCCAAGTATTATTCTATGGCCTCCAGAAATGCAGCAGAGGTGGTGCTCCTCCCAACTTAGCTTGAGAGATGAGCTTCTAGGATAAGGGTGAAGATTGGCTGGATTGTGGCAGCTATTATAATGGGATGGAGGATAAAATCTCCATCCTCCAAATTATCAAAGTCTTGCAATGCAACTGGCAAGGGCAAGGGATTGAAATGATAATTGAGGCCTCCCCAAAAGTGCTAGAGAACATAGTTGACACCATTTGGATAGGCCAAGACAGAAAATTGAGTTTTAGTGGAGAGCAGGAAACTGCGATGTTTCAAGTGTGGTCAGAAAGGTCACATTAGAGCAGACTGCCCTCCACTACCAGCACTAGCACCATTAGTTTGCCCCGGTGAAAAAGTAATTGCACCTCTACTGACTGAAGAAACAGAAAAAGTGGAGGAGCAAGAAACAGAGAATAGTGAGTGGACGACGGTGACAGGAGGAAAAAAGAAGAAAGAGGAAAAGTTCACCACCTGAGGACTCCAGTCCCCACTTTAACTAGTCCTTCCAATGCAGACACCAATCGCCTTCTCGCCCCACCTGCCAATAATCCCAACCCTGCCACCACAGAAACATGCCAACACAACAATTTATCAAACCCCTAACACTCACCCCAAAGGAAAAAGAGACTAACCTTGACATACAATTCAAGAAATAGCAAACTGGTGAGAGAAATTAAAAAATTAAAGTCTACTATAAAGGTAAATTTAGAGGACTCTACCCCTTATTTGAAATATGTGCTGATGGATGAAAGTGATTTCAAAAGACTGAAACAAAAATTTGGGCCGGACATTGCGGATCTATACAGAGTGGTGTGTATAGATGCATTGCCTCCTGAAGTGGAGTACAACATCTTTGAGTATGTGGTTTGATTGATTTTTTTAAATATTTGACTTTGGAACATTGCAAGTAATTAAAAGTTCAATGAGAGTGGGCTCAAGTGGTCGTTATTCCATCCTTTCCTTTTTTCTTTTTTTTCATTTTTCATTCAATTTTATTTTTTTCCCCTCTTCTATGTTTTGTGTGTCCTTGAGCTGTCCCATCTGTGTTTTGACCCAAGTGGGTAATTAAAAATAAAGTTCGTGCTGGAAGCTGATTGTCTCAAACAAATGTTTCAAATTCTATTGGAAGCCAATGTAGTATTCGGTGTCAGGCAGTCGATGTGTGAGATGGTGCTGGGCATTTTCGTGTGGAACAGTTGACACAGTATTCTGCGTTGAGTGTGAAGTTGGTTTTGGCAGTTAATTTGAATAGTGGAAGGTTCTGAACTGGCTGCAAAAACAGTGAACTTGGCAACATAAAGAATGTGAAATGGTATCGTGCTTTTCTTCAAATATCTGCTATCATGGTAGTGGTAGTAACAGTGGTGACAGTGGCATTGGCGATGATGATGACTGATGACTATAATGGTATATAATAGACATAATTTTCTAATAAGGAAACAACAGAGTTCAGTCAAAAAAAAGTTTTTAAAATTTAGGAAATAAATCATTAGACTGGTGAATAAAGAAGAAGAGCTCACCAAAAGAAATCTACACATTTCAGAGGTAAAAGAAAGCACTCTCTAAAAACTCTCTAAAGAACAGTCTATTTATTCTACAAATGTTTATTGGCCTCATAATTAAAGTTCTTTTATTTTGGTTATACTGAACGGTTTTGCTTTGTTATTTTCAACTCTCCTGACTTCTTTGACTACTGCTTCTTCCGCTCTAAGCAAGTTGGTTTGCTGAGCTTCACCTGCACAGCCTTCTGAGCTAAGGACATAGACTGTTGGAGCCTGTTAGTGGCATCAGGAGATTGCATGTGGCATAACAACATTTATATATATATAAAAGACTTCATACTGTGGCATGTCAAAAGACTTCATACAGTGGTACCTGTTCCCTCTGCCAGCCAACACAGCTGTGCATTATGCAAGAGAATGTGCAAATCTTTGACTGGACTTATGAGTCATATCAGGGCTTCACATTGCATCATTAATGACTTATTCCATCCATTGATTCTTTCTAACAATGGCTTTGCTCATATATGAGAAAATAGCTGTGTTTAAACATGCATCCTAAGAGAGAGTCACCCTTCCCCCACCACTGCAAAGAGCCAGTGAACAAACAAAACACATGCATTGAGTAGGTGTCGTTGATAATGTTTACAACACTAGCACTACTTTTAATTCGATAATGAATTTAATCATATGTATGCATCATCTGACATACCAGCAAATGGTTCTTACCCTGTTTAGTTATAGCCTGGTGATTCAGTTTGTTCCCAGTCTGATGCAGATACATAATGTTGATAAGCTACAAGAATGGCGAAATATCAGTATTCATCACTCCAGAATGCGATTGGAGGCAAGTTGTCTCACCTGTCTATGGCTTTCAGGTGTTCTAACACCCAATGCTAAGAGGGAGTCATCTCCAGAGTGCTGTGCCACAGCAAGCCAGCAAAGAAGCAAAACACATACATTGAGTATGTGCAGTTGATAAAATATATATATGTATTTATATTTTATCAGCCGCACATATATGTATGTATGTATGTATACATAAGGCGAGAGAGAGAGAGAGACAGAGACAGACAGACAACACACACATATACATATCTAGAATTTGTGAAACCTGAAAACTGAAATTGTGTGTGTTTAAATTCCTGGACGTAATTCATCTTTCTTTTGTGTATGAAAGTAGGAAGCACATTTTTGATTCAGTTTAATAGTTGCAAGGACATGTCTTAACCACAACTGTTTGTTAAAAGAAGAGGAAGAAACAAGTACACAAACACATACATACACACAATTCACACTCTCATTCTCATACATTGTCACATGCAACTACACACTTTCTCACATCCATATACACACGCTTACACTTAAACATACATATGCACACATACTGGTCAGTATGAATTGTTGAGTTGTGGATGAAGAATATAAATGTGATATAGTTTTTTTGTTTTTCTTCAAATATCTGCTGTGGTGGTAGTGTTATTGGCGACAATGATGATGACTGATGACTATAATGGTATATAATAGATATAATTTTCTAATAATGAAAAATATTGAATATTCTGATTGGTATATTTCTTTTGGTAAAAACTATAACTTGTCCAGGCTCATTATGGTACAGCAGTAACTGATGAAATAATTATAATTGATATGTAGACAGTTTATGAGGCTTGTGGGTGGTTGTGGATGTGGTCAGTAATAAGGTCAATTTAGTTGAAGATTGAAGCGGCAAGAGAAAGTTTAATAGCTTTTACTTCGTTGGTTACATTTGAAACTGTCCTCTTACAACATGGGTTAATTATACAGGGTGGGTAGGTGACAGTGCGTGGTGAAAGAGGTAGTGTCTTTGAGTGCTGGTTGGTCTTATACCTCTTCCACTCAGGCACTTCAAGTTCCTCATCACTTCTGTGTGAACCCTCCCTTTCTGGCACTACACTAAGTCCTTCCTCCTTACAATATCAACCCTCTGGAATTTCCTCTCCATTTATACTTATTCTACAAATGCCAATTTGCTATGTAACGTTAATGACATCAGTCTTATTAGCTGGCACTGCAAGAGTTATGACAATGAAGGTCCTAGTTGATCCAATCAACGGAACAGCCTGCTCGTGAAATTAACGTGCAAGTGGCTGAGCACTCCACAGATATATGTATCCTTAATGTAGTTTTCTGGGAGATTCAGCATGATACAGAATGCGACAAGGCTGGTCTTTTGAAATATAGGTACTACTCATTTTTTGCCAGCTGAGTGGACTGGAGCAATGTGAAATAAAGTGTCTTGCTGAAGGACACAATACACTACTGAGAATCAAACTCACAACCTTACAATCCTGAACCAAATACTTTAACCACTAAGCTATGCACTTTCATCAATCTTATTTATCTAGAGGCAAAGACCATGAACACTGTTCCTTCCACCAGACCCAGTAAAAGAAAAGAAAATGAAAGAGAAAGTGAGAAAAAGGGAGGGGAAGAATGAGAAATGAAGAAGAGGGAGATTGGGAAGCTTAAACTATCGATGTGTGTGTATATGTGTTTGCATTTATACTGGTGTGTAGTTCGTGCAATGTTAAATACCAGGTGATATATGTCAACAACCTGTCTACATATTTACGAGGTGGTATCAAAAAGTTTCAAGACTAGTTCTGTAGTGCACCAACCAATGGCAGCACATAGTTGTGTGCACAGTGAGAGCTAGCAGTGACCTTCATGAGGCAGTGTGCAGAGTGACATTAGTGTGTTTACTTTGCAAGTTGTGAAATTTGTGTTTTTGTGATCATGTGTATGCTATAGTCTGCGATTTTGTCATGGACAGGGACAAAGAACCAACATGAAATTTTGCATTAAACAGAGACATTGAGCATGCTTTGGCAAACTTAGGATAATGAGGCAATGGGTTGTACGCAATGTTTTGAGTAGCATTTGTGCTTCAAAAGCGGAAGAACAACCATGGAAAACAATGAGTGATCTGGAAGACCTGCCATGAGTGTCTCCCCAAGAAATGTGGAAAATATTCATCAGCTTGTGCATGAGGTTTGTTGGAGGACAATCAACAGTATTGCTGATGTTTTTTGTCTGTCGTATGGGCCTGTGCAAGCGATCCTAATGTCTGAATTAAACATGCAGCATGTCTCTGTCAAGTTTGTTGCCTGCTTGCTGACCATTGGACAGAAAGAACATCGCTTCGAAGCCTGTCAAGATCTCTATCAGTGTGCTGTTGATGACATATCCTTCATGTCAAGGATCCTGGTCTATGGGTACAGCCCCGAGGCAAAGCAGCAGTCATCACAATGGAAAAGGCTTTTATCTCCATGACTGAAGAAGGTATGATAGAGCCACAGCTCAATCAAGAGCATGATCGTAAGTTTTTTTGACATCCATAGTATTGTGCTTTGAGAATTCATCCCCCAGGGCCAGACCATCAAGCATTTGAGGGAGGACATTTGGTGAAAGTGACTGGACCTATGGAGCGTGAAGAATTGAATTCTTTACAATGACAATGCACCCTGTTACTGAGCTCTCCTCCTTCATGAGTTTCTCACCAAAAACAACATGGCATCACTTCCGCAACCACTCTGTTCACCAGATTTAGCACCTGCAAACTTCCATTTTTTCCCCAAGATAAAAATGCAGCACAAAGGTTGCTGTTTTAACACCATTGTTGAGATCTGGTATGACTTGCAGAAGGTCCTCAACTTGCTTATGGAAAGCGACTTCCAGGCCAATTTCCAAGGGCGGCAGGAACGCTGGGATCAGTGTATTGTTGCATAAGGTGGCTATTTGGAAGAGGATTACGTTAAAACTTAGGTAAATAAGTTATTTTTTATTAAGCATAACTACTCCGAGATCATTTCGATACCACCTTGTATGTATGCAACTGACATTTTTTGCAATATAATACATATAATACATCTAAGAATCTAATATATGCATGCATATATGACAATGAAGGCGGCGAGCCTGGCAGAATCATTAGCATGCCGGGCAAAATGCTCAGCGGTATTTCGTCTGCTGCTACGTTCTGAGTTCAAATTTTGCTGAGGTCGACTTTGCCTTTCATCCTTTCAGGGTCGATTAAATAAGTACCAGATACACACTGGGGTCGATGTAATCGACTTAATCCCTTTCTATGTCCTTGTTTGTCCCCTCTATGTTTAGCCCCTTGTGGGCAATAAAGAATTATATATATATATGTGTGTATATATAATTGAATTGAATTAAAGTAAATTAATTAAATTACATTGATATATAATTAATTAATATAATTAGTTAATTAATTTAATTAATCTAATTTAATTCAATCAGGAATTTGCATTATTTTATATCTCTGTACAAAATGATTGTCCGCATGAATTAAAATTCTCTTATATATTTTAACAACTTGTCTTCTCCGTTTTTAACTAAATTGTTGAGTTTTATGGGATTTCTTTCCATGAATTCACCACACATCATATACAAGTATTATTTTCATATTCACAAATTTACACCTGTAAACTACCAG
>NC_068999.1:30868710-30874345 GCF_001194135.2 Octopus bimaculoides | reverse complement strand
TATATAGGTGCAGGTGTGCTTCTCAACCATGTTTCTAGGTTCAGTCATACTGCTGGGCACTTAGGACAAGTGTCTTCTACTACAGCCTCAAGTTGACCAAAGCCTTGTGAGTGAATTTGGTTCAGCAAAAGATACCAATAGTATGAGTACCAAGCTTTAAAAAGAAATAAGTATTGGGTTCAATTCATTTGACTAAAAATTCTTCAATGCAGTGCTCTAGCATGACCACAGTCTAATGATTGACACAAGTAAAAGAGATAAAAGAAATATTTACATAGCAGATACTGGAGTATGATGCAGTCCTTGACTCATAGGCTAATTGTCAAACCACCCACACATTAGATGATGATGATGATGTATGTACACATATGAATCTCTGTGTGTGTGTGTGTGTGTATGTGTGTGTGTGTAAATATTCTCAACATGCTAAACCAATAATCCCTACACATTTTTTCTCTCTTTGTTTTTTCATTCTCTCTCCATTTTTTTTCCTCTCATCCTTTTCTGCCAAAGAGAATAGGCTCAAAACATCAACGATTTTTCCAACACTTGCTTGTTGTTCCCTCACCTATTTTCTGTAAATCTGAACTATATATATATATATATATATATATATATATATATATATATATATATATATCATCATCATCATCATTTAACATATTTCTCCATGCTGGCATGGTTTCTATGGCTAGATGCCTTTCTTAATGCCAACCATTCCAGGGTATACTGGGAGCTTTTTATGTTGCACCAACGTCAGTACTTTCAACATGGCACCAGCACAAGTGCTTTTTTGGTGGACAAGTCTTTTTGAGTACAGCAATGTGCCAGATATCTCAGTCCATAATCATCTCCTTTGTAAGGCTCAGTGTCTTAAGATTAGCCTTCAATACTTTGTCCTATTCTTTCTGGGTATCCCTCTTCCAAAAGTTTCATCCATTTTAAGCGATCAGTACTTCTTTATGCAACTGTCTACATCCATATGCATCACATGACTAAGCCAGTGTAGTCTTCTCTCTTGCACACTGCATCTAATTCCTCTTATGCCCAACTTTTCCCTCAATACACCAGCACTCTGTCACACATGTACACTGACATTGCACATCTAGCAGAACAAAGATATACATATAGATAGATAGATAGATAGATAATAGATAGATAGATAGATAGATAGATAGATAGATAGATAGATAGATAGATAGCTATGTATTCATGTATATATATAAATATGTATATATGAATGTACGTGTATATGTATGTACATATGTATGTGTGTGTATATATATATGTGAGGTCTGATCAATAAGTATTCGGAAAGTTGCCATAGTAATGAAGCTAAGGCATGCAGAGTGAAGCTGCTTGGCACAGATTGACCTTGAACTCTGTTGTGCATTTGCACTTAGTTTTAATGTTCTAGCTCACTCCCGATCTTTACATCAGTGCTTTGAAGTAACATGTGTAACGTGTGATCGTCACATTGACCATGACAAAGAAAGTTGTCATGGCGATACCTGCTCAGAGGCCTATGCAATCTTGCAGAAAGGATATGGAGAGGAGTGTATGAGCCGCACACAAGTGTACGAGTGGTTCAGACATTGTCCATTGGCCTAAAAAATGTCGATAATGACAAACGTTCTGTGAGTCCTGCCACCAGCAGAACTGAGAAAAACATTATAGATGTGCATGCAGCTGTAAGGGGAAATCATTGAATCACCATCCGTGAGTTATCAGAGGATGTGCAGATCAGTTACAGTTCAATTCAGTCCATTATCACTGAAGATTTGGGTATGAGATGCGCGTTTGCCAAGATCTCCTTGATTGTGTTGAGAACAAGGAAAACTTTTTGAAAACTTTGTGTAGACCTCTGAGTAGGTAAGACCAAGCTTTTGGCAAAATTTTCTATGCAGATTCCTTGCTCAACTTCTTCTGTCATGGTCAATGTGATGAACACCACACTACACACGTTACTTCCAAGCACTGCTGTAAGCAGGCAGAAATATAAGGCAAATATAAGGCAAATAGAAGTTGAAAATGCATTGAGAATCGACACAGTTGAATGAACATGTTTAGTTAAAAGCAAGGTGTTCTAAATTTAATTTGTCTGGTGGGAGAGGGGACAGGAATCATTTGCATGCAGTCCAGTATCTAAAGTTTAGTTTGTTAGCTGTATAGGTTCCTCATGTTAAGTGGCAGAATAAGTTTTGTTTGTGAATAGATATTTGTGTATGTACTCTGTTAAAGTTTGTTAAGTCTTGGTTTGTACTTTTGTATGAAAGTATTCTCTGTGTTTTCCATGCTTTATCTGTGGTATTCACTGAACATAGGTAGAGCGGGAAGACCTGGAATTTGGTGGGGATTTGTTTTTGCACTTATGTCTATGTGTCTCACTCAGTGGGATCTGTCTAGTACTGGGGTCTCATATTTGTTGTCTGTGAATGGTCAGTCTATTTCTTAGTGTAGGCTTTGTTTGACCTATGTAATCTTCATTACATCCTTGACATTTGATAGCATATATTAAATTCCTTGAAGAACATCTAAATTAATTATTTATGGTAAAAGCCTGTCCTAATTTGAATTTGTATACTGTGTCTCAATAAGGTTGATGCAAGTCCTGCATTTGGGGCGGCCACACTTTTTGACTGTTGGTATAGGAATTGTGGAAGATAATCTAACACTTGTGACAAATTTTTAGAGGGTGTTTGTCTTTTACTTTTGATTATTTTGTGTATTTTAAATGCTTGTTTCGTTCTTGAGTCTTGTTTTAGTAGTAAGATGTTCTGGTGGATAATATTGTAAACCTCTGTTTCTTGGATTGTGTTTTGTAATAAAGGGTAAAATATTTGATGTATCTGGAGCGTTTTTTCATTTTTTGGAGTTTTTTTATATTTATTGCTTTGACACATTCTATTCCCTTGTCTATTAACATTAATGGATATTGTCTTTTAAGTAGTATTTGTTTAAGTTCCTGGAGACTTTTATAGCGAGTTTCAAGGTTTGAGACAACCGTGCAGATTCTTCTTGCTGGATTAAAGAGAATATTATTCTTCATGTGTTTGGGATGGCATGAGGAGAATAAGTATTGTTTAGAATCTGTTTGTTTGTAGTGAATATCTGTTTCAATGATTCTATCTTTTTTGATAATTAGTATAGCAAGGAATGGTTGTTGAATTGTACTGTATTCCATGGTAAAGTTAATACTATTGTTTATGCTGTTGATTAGATTTTTGAAATCTATAAGTTGTTGAAATGTGTGCGTCCATAGAATTAGGCAGTCATCTAAGTAGCGTTTCCAGTTTCTAGTAGATATTTGTATTAGTTCTAGCCATATTTTAATTTAGATAGTTCATATATATGAACCTCCATGTATGCCATGACTAGATTGGTGTAAGTAGGAGCAACTTTTGCACCCATCGCAGACCCAGATATTTGTTTGTGAATATTGCCATTGAAGTCAAAAATGTTGTTTTCGAGGATAAACTTTAATCCTTCAGTGATGAAACACGTTTCAGTTATTTCTGGAATTTTATGAGGGAATTCTCAAGCCAGAAATTTATTGCCTCTAGTCCATGTTGGTGTGGGGTTGTTGCATAGAGGTTTACCACATCAAAAGATACAATAGTGGTATCATTGTTTATGCATTTTGGGAGGTGGTTTAACAGGTCCAGGTCGCCTCTTACAATACTTGGTATGTATTTTAAAATAGGTTTCAGTAATATATCTAAAAAGTTGCTGAGTCTATGTGTTTCACAGTTCCGGCCTGCTACGATTGGTCTAAGTTATCAGTGGGATATTGTATGTTTATGCAATTTGAAGCTGGTTCTTTACATGCCTTCTTGATAGTTAAATTCTTATGGATTTTGGGGAGACCATAAAAGTAGCTAGTCTTGCAATCAAAATGGGTTAAGTCGTCACATTCTTTGTTTGTTGAACGTTTTTGATGTCTGTGAATGAATGTGTTCAGTGTAGCCATTGTCTTTGATTTTTGATAGCTATTTACCTTTTCATAGTGGGTCATATCTTGTAATATAGATAGTATATCTCTTTTGTAGTGTTCAATATCCATAATAACTGTAGCACTTCCCTTATCTGCTTCCTTAATTATAATGTCGTTATTGTTTTACAGTTCATGTATAATATTCCATTCCTTTCGACTTGTATTAGGCTTGATTTTAGGGTGTGACAGTTCTTTGTAAGGGAAGGTAAATAAAAAAATCACAAAATTTATCTCAAGCTTTATTCTTACCTTTCAAAGGCTTGTAATTGCTCATTTCTTACAATTGATTCATCCCTGTTTTCTTTATCGTACAATTCCTCTGTTAAGCATAGTTTTCTACAGAACTGTGAAATATCATTCTGTATTTCATTGGAGTTTTAAAGTGGAAGAATTTGTGTTTTCACATTGTGAAGGCTTCGTTGTGTTTATTAAGCAATTGTGATGAGTTACGGGTTAAAATTTTGAGGGCTTCTTTTAAGCAGAGTCCACAAATGGAGTGCTGGCTCTGATATGGGATACCAGAGTCTATTATAGCCCAGGAAAGTCTATATTGAATTTTTCCATTAATTAGATGGTGTATGTGGCTGGCAAGTGATGTGGAATTGCTATTCTCTTTATATTTAAACGAGTTTAGTTGTGCATATCTTTGTTTGAAATTTGTAGTAGATCGAATGTTGTAACTATATGAGTTATTTACTCTCTTGTGAACAGTGCATTTGTATACAATGTTGAATCGTCTGCAATGGGCTTGCAGCAGGCAGTCTGTGCCAAATCTGCAGTTACAGCTCTCAGTTCTATGATGGTTAATTGGAGAAATGAGGTAGTGCTGGTAGTGTCTAGGGTAGTATTAGGTGAATTGTTCATGATATTGCTGTTATTACTGCCATCATTTCTACTATCATTATCAATGCCAGCATTACCATTATTATTATTATCCTCATTATTGTTATCGGCATCACTATTATAATAATTATTATTATTACTAGTAGTAGTAATATTAGTAGTAGTAGCAGTAATAGTAGTAGTAGTAGTAGTTGAAGTATAGGTATTATTAGTTGTAGTGGTTATAGTATAGTATAGTTATATTATAGTTAGTATTGTTAGTTTCAGTAAACCTATTAGTGCCTGTGTCAGTTTCCTCCTTCACTCTATCTACCTCTCTTTCTACTTATTTACTTTTCTTTCTATTTACCACTTAATAGCCACCTCCTCTACCATTCTGTTATTGAATGTTGACATGTTCGTGTCTATTTCTGGATATTTGCACTATCAGAACTTTAACCTACATGGATTTATGCAGGATTGCACTTAAGGACTCATGGGCTTACTTCTACACAATCAGAAAGTTGAACTGTGAACTTTTATGCTTCTTTTTTCTTCCTTTTCTTCATCTCCTTATTCCTTTACTCCTGTCCTCTATGTAATCACTTCATTAATCTATACACTTCTCATTCTCCCTATTTGTCTCCAATGATGGAATATCCTATACTCTGGTATATCCCAGAAACACCTGTAAGACTGAATTTTTTCGGTTTTTTTTTTCCAATAATAATAATGTATATGACTTGAGATGTTTGCCTTGCCTCAGCATTTGTTGTCCTCTTTAACAATTACACATATATATATATATATATATATATA
>NC_068999.1:30865054-30868341 GCF_001194135.2 Octopus bimaculoides | reverse complement strand
TATACTTGTGTGTGTGAGTGTGTGTCTTTATCCCTGTGCTTGTCTCCCACCACTGCTTGACAATTGGTACTGGTGAGTTTACATCCCTGTAAGCAGTTGGGCAAAATAGACCAATAAAATAAGTAGCAGGCTTTAAAAACGTGAGTACTGGGTTCGATACATTCAACCAAACATTTTTCAAGGCAGTGTGCCAGCATGGCTGCAGTCAGATGAATGAAACAAGTAAAAGATAAAAAATGAAGATATACATCATAACAGTAGTAAATATTTCCATATTAATCAGCTTTTGTCTCCTTATGTCTATCCTTAGTTAGATGTCCCATACAAAACGTTTTGAGTACTGTTAACCACTTCAGTTTAGATGCTGTTAACATAATTACAATAATAAATGTGAAGTAAAACTAACTTTGTTTAATGAAGACTAATACAGCCTTTCTTGGTAAGCTGTGTATAACATGAATATGTATCTTTGGGTACATGTGCATCCATATATCATATATGAACATTCATTCTCTAGACTATTTCTTTTCCTCAAACCTCTTCAAAGCAAAGAATTTGGTAAAAATGGTTGTGCATTGAGCTTCTTTGTAAATTGATACATTGCATTTCTGTTTGAATCTCACAGTAATTCAGTGTTGTCAATCAGATCAACTATAATAATTTCTTCTATAGTCAGTGTTTTGTATCTGGCTAAAACACCACTTTCTACATCCTGTCTCTCATTCTCTTATGTTGTAACTAATTCTCTCTTTCCTTTTAAATTCTCTTTCTTTCACCATCATAGTTTTCTTCCTTCTATGATTCCCTCTCTCATTGTTTCAGCAGACCTTTGGTCAGCTGTAAATAAATATAATTCATTTTTATTTCAAATATATTGATAATCACAGAATATTACTAATTCTGTAACTAGATCTGATCTAAAATAGTACAAAACTATTCTAGCTAATGTGCAGAGTAAAATAGGAAAGGAATGATCCTTTAGTATACATGTATCACTCCTACAAATGATGACATGACTATCCAGAAAATAAAGTGGTATTTATGGTAGGTACAGCAGAAAAGTAAAACAGTGGTAATTTATACAAAAATCCTTTATGGAATTAACAGAGTTGGGACATGGCTAACGTGAGGTAAACAAGGAAGCATATAAGATATCTGAAGCTTCAGAAAATATCGTGTATCCAAAACGTTCAATTCATTTCCTTAATGGGTATTTGTGTCAGTATGCAGACATTCATTAAATACAGTTTAGGATTTCAATGAACATAACTTGAATAATATAATCCATTAACTTTCACTGCAGTATTTTGTTCTTGTGATTAAAGCAGACATTTAATAGAATTTCTGTCTGTTTAACCATTTTACTCAATAGATATAATTTACAAATCTATATACACAACAAGCCTTTATAATTCGTTCATAATTTTTTTCTTTAGATCTGTATCAAAAGTCTTGGTGTCTTTGTATTCACAAACAAAAATATGAATTATACTGTATTTAATTTCTTAATACAATTAGTTTTAAAACTACTGTTTCACAGAAGTGCAACTGGTGAACAATTCTGCTGAATTTCATTTGATTTATTGATTTTTATCAATTTACTGTTTGATTTTCTTATGTCATTTTCTTTGTTATTGTCATTTTCCTATAAAATATTATATGCTGTCTTCCATTTTGTAAACACTATAACTATATGTGTGCATATCTGTGTGTATCTGAGTATGTATAATTGTGTGTGTGTGTATGTGTGTGTGTGTGTGTGTGTATGTGTGTGTGTGTGTGTGTGAAGGCATGTATATGTATTTGTACATATACAGGCATGGCTGTATAGTTAAGAAGTTCACTCTGTAACTATATGATTACAGGCTCAGTCCTACTATATGGTATCCTGCTTAAATGTCTTCTCTTGTAATCCTGGGTGAACAAATGTATTGCAAGTGATTTTTGATAGTCAGAAACTGCAAGAGGCTTGTTTAAACTATCTACTTTTAAACAGTATGAAAGTGAGTTATTGGCTTGCAATAACTGAAAGGATTTCTGTAATAATTAGCTGATAAATTAATTAAAATATGAAACATTCTGTAAGGTAGCCAAATACCATCATCGTCATTTTAATGACTGTTTTTCCATACTGTTGTGGATTTGGTATGTCTGCCATACATCATATTGCTGCTCATCATTTTCTAGCTGCTTCTCCTTCCCTAGGCCCCTTCCTTTGCCATAGAACAATATATCACAAAGCACTTATCATCCATTTCTTTCACATGGAGTTTTGCTTTATGGGCTAAATTATGAGTACAAGAAATTAGATTATCTTTTTCACACATACAAGGATCAGTAATTGCCTTGAATATTAAACAGGATACATTAGAAATGAAATGTGATTGTGAGAAAATACAAGGATTAGTTATTGGAGACTGATTAGGTGAGAGATGACTGAGATGTACAGACATATGTAATATCCAGTGATACTGATAATCCTAAGATGTCCATGTATTAGCAAATAACTTCCAGTTTGAAGGAGACTAGCTAAAGTAACATGCATATTTTGAATGAACAATAGAGGAAATGGACCAACATTGAAACCTGCGTATAGTCACTTGAATTGCTAAAATTTGCAGCTATATCTCCCTCAAAATAATACATTATTTCATGTAGTCCTAGATATTTTCTCTGAATTAAAGATAAGGAAAGATATGACTAACACAGTTTAAGACCCCTTCACATCTAATCTAATTTCACATTTATTTTAATTTCATATTTTTTCCACCTTCACTTTTATTCTGCTTTTATACTTCCAACTCTCATCACCAAATACATCATATTTCTCCAAATATGTGTTAAAAGTTTACTTTTACAGAATGACTTGTTACAAGAAAATTTAAGGAGATAATTTGGACGTATTTTCTTGATAACATTCTTTATTTTACAATTAAACCTTGGGAGAGGCATTATGCCGGTAATAAACACACGCACTGGTTCAGTCCTTTATTAATTTATATAGTTTTTTGTTAAATTATTTCATTGCACTCTTGCAATCTCTTCAGTAACTTGTCTCTCCACTTCCATTTATTTTGAATATATGATCTGGCGTTGTTTTGGCGTTGTTTCGAAACTGTTTGGTATGAGCATGTGAGTGTGTGCAAGCTCGTATGTGTGCATGCTCATATGTGTGCACGCACTTATGTGTTTGTGCTTATATGTAAGTATGTGTGTCCATATGTGTGTTTGTAACAATTTCGTTTATATCAGATCAGATAGAGACTTTTTAATTAATTTATTTACGT
>NC_068999.1:30848427-30864275 GCF_001194135.2 Octopus bimaculoides | reverse complement strand
CTTGAATATGTTTTTGCCCCTCCCATGGACTGCACAGGGGGGATATGTTTTTCATTATTCTAACCAAATCGGCTATTAATATATTGATTTTCACACTGTGTGATAGAGCCGAATTCTTATGGATAACATACTTTGAAGATATAGGTTTCATATAATGTGAGTGGAGGATTTGAACTTTGTCATTAATTGTTTCTAGCCAAAGTTCTGTGTCAAGTACTGGGAGTTTCATGTTTAGGTGTCCTGTTGGGTAATCTATTGTTACCTTGATGCTCTGGTGTATTGTATTAGCTATATTCTGGATGTTTTCCATCACGATCTTCTCGTTCTCTTCAGTCTGAATGTTTGATGGTGTTTTTACTTTTACTTTATCTGAGATAGATCAATTGGTTGGCAAATAAACCACTAAGCAACAACTAAAAATAATTCAATACCTCAAAATAATCTATTTTCTCATAATACAGTTGTTCTTGTTGTTAAGCACCAGATCTTCATTTCTAAGACTTACAATCAAAAAGGTTTCTGCTATGACCAGGATTTTCTTTTTCTCAGATACTTTATATCGAAACTTAAATCATCCAGTATTAATCTATTCACTCATTTTCACTGCCCACTATTCGTTGAAGGGTTGTGTCTTCAATACCGTCTTATCAGAAACAACTATCATTAAACTTTCCTGCTAGATTCCCAGATGTAACCAGCAGAGACTATGGATTATTATCCAACCATCTCATTCTTGGTCTACCCCTAGGATTCCTGCTGTTTGGCTCAGCCAGAAGAATCTGTCTTCTGATCCTTTTCTATGACATTCTAATTACATATCCATAGTACTGGAACTGTAACCTCAGCCTGGAGATACTTCCTGATCATGAAGCTACACACACTGTCAAGTAATGTTACTCCAGAGATCCGTTGAAGAAACCCTATTTTGGCTACATGTATATGCAAACATAGTCTTTCAGTCATTACCCAACATTCACAACCATCAGTGAGGATAGCCATGGAAACTAAATGTTTTTCTTTTAAAGTTGTAATTGGTTTTATGCTTTTCTATACATATATGTATTTCTTCAACCTTCACACTCTGCAGCACATTTATAAAACCTATGTCAGTAATAATTCAAGGTTTATACATTAAATATAACAATTCATTATTCCAACTAGAACTCTTCATCTGTATAGTAAATGTAGGGAATCTTTTTGTTTTCATTACAGCTGGATACAATATCTTAGTTGTTGTACTTAAGAAAAAAATCAAGAGGCATTAAATTATTACACTCATTCCTTTAAATCTGTTCCTTTCCAATGTCAACTTAAAGGATTGACAATACAGCAGAATAGCTATAACTAAATGTCATACCCACTTCCCAGCAGGTTTTGCATTTGTTCATACATCCAACCCATTAAGGTAATTTTTATTTGAATTTATTATTCTAGCTTTGGGATAAAAAGATGTTTAGAAGAGATGTATCACTGTTCACTTTCACAATTCTAAGACATAAACTCTTTCACAGAATTGATATCCTCTCCTTCCAAATATTTCTTACTTACAATAAATTAAAAATTTTTTAAGTAATCTCAAACTGTAATGAACTATATGCCTGTTGTGCAGGTAATTGAAGAATCTGCAATAGTTCTGTATTTACACCATCTCAAATTTTGGGACTTTTTCAACAAATCTTTCTTTTTTTAGCTGTATTTCTACTTTTTTGCTGTTGTATAATTTGTATAATTCTCATCTTGTTCCATTTAGTGCATCTAATTTAATTTGAAATATTGTAGTTAATATTCAATTACAATGCTAGAAATTTGTGAGTGTGTTAAAATAAATAAGTATATAAGTGGATGTAGAAGCAGGAGTCAATAATTGTGTTTGAGCTGAATATCTTCCCTTTAGGACTACAGTAATGAAGAGACACTTTTACAATAATTATGCAAAAAGACAATGCGATAACATTATGAAATCACAATGTGATAACTACATATGAAATGATAATGTGACAGCTATATAAAATTACTATGTGGTAACGAAATATGAAATGACAGTGTGATGACTGTACATGAAATGGCAATGTGATAACTATGTATGAAATGACAATGCAGTAACTGTACGAAATGATAATGTGATAACTGTTTAATAAATACTAATGTAGATAATTATACAAGACAATATAATGTTAAAAATTGAATTAAAGATGACAATAAAGAAAGATATCAATATGACTACAGTAATGAATGTTTTAGTTTTTGAAACAAAAAAGATTTTTTAAAAATTAATTCATTTAGCTGTTTGAATCATATGTAATTAAAAAAAACTTCAAGCAGAACATTTAGACAATGTTTTCCAAATATTTTTAACATAACCACAGGAACTGATGGATTTTCCAATATTCTATGAGTTTTTTATTTTTCATTTTTGATTCATAAATTTATAGATCTTCATAACACTATTTCATTATTTTAAAGACTCTTTTCTTTTTTCATTTTATTCTATAGTGAAGTTTGTTTAAAGTATAACACTTGTACACACAAACATCATTGTGAGCAGAATAAATATTATAGACTTTTTTCTGCTCAATGTATTCTTTATAATGTTTTCCATTGTAAGGCCAGAACATAGATGTGATATATTGTGAAATACTGTAATTTATTATAATATGCAAATGAGAAAATGTACAAACACTTTTCTGGAGAAATGGATATAAAGTAATGAAATAAGATAGTAATAAAATATGTAAAAATCTTAATTTTACTACACAACAATATTCACTAGCAGTGCTATCAATTTTTGTATGTTTTAAATATTATTCATACGATAAATGTTAGTCAGAATTCTTTAAATTGACAACGATCTTTGTTACTTACATTTATAGATAAATTTAACAGATAATTAAATTTGTTTTTCTTATTGTTATTTCAGGAAGTTAAGTTTACATTAGAAGTTTGTGCAAAGATAGTATGGAATCTATAAAGGAACTAATAATTACTGTTAATTACTACTATTATTATTTCAATTATATAAAGTACTGATGTTGGTTTAATTGACTAAGCAACCTCCCCCTACAGTTGCTGTCCATGTGCCTAAGTTAGAAACAGTTATTAAAGAAATCTTCATCATCATCATTACCACCTTTCCGTAACAGAGAAGGAAGGCAGATCTTTCTCTGCATAGTGGCTGTGGAAAAAGAGGCTGTGTGGTCTGAAAGGTTTGAAGACTGGCAGTTTCTTATCTGGTCAAGCCCTCATCAATTTCTTCAAATATCATTTGAAAAGGAAGGTGAGGGTAGAGCAGAAGGTACTGCCTTTTAGTGTGTTTATCAAAACATGGCTAACAGTGGCAAGACTGGTGAGACTGGATGGATTGACTCTGAGTATGCTTTTCTAAGCAGGAGGAAAGAAAATGGAAGAGGGCACTTTCCTATGCCCTGGGGATGACAGAGTAATCCAGGATTTTTGCATGGGGTTTACTCTAAGTAGGCTACCCTGCTAATGAGGATTCTTATTATTTTTTAATTTATTATTTATTTCTTTAATTTCTATTATATATCCTCTGTTATATCCCTTAATATGGCAGTATCACCCTTTGATCAATGTAAACCCCACCTGTTTTTTTTGTTTTTTGTTTTTTGTTTTTTGTTTTGTGTGCTGTAACTTGTCCTTCGATATTATCCACCATGCTTTGAGCCCTTGTGGCCAATAAAAGAAATTATTATTATTATCATTATCATCATCATCATCATCATCATCATTATTATTATTATTATTATTATTATTATTATTATTATTATTATCGTTATTATCATTATTATTATTATTATTATTATTATTATTATTATTATTATTATTATATTATTATTATTATTATTATTATTATTATTATTATTATTATTATTATCATTATCATATTATTATTATTATTATTATTATTATTATTATTATTATTATTATTATTATTATTATTATTATTATTATTTTTTTTAAGAAGGCAATGAGTGGGCAGAATTGTTAGCATGCCAGGCAAAATGCTTAACAGCATTTCATCTCTCTTTATGTTCTGCCAATGTCAACTTCATATTTCATCCTTTTGAGATTGATGAAATAAGTACCAGTCAAGTGCTGGAGTCAATGTAATCAAACCAACTTCCCCCTCCTCTGAAATTGCTGGCCATGTGCCAAAATTTGAAACCATCATTATTATTATCAATAAACTGGTGAGCTAGTGTTGGCATTTCTATTGTCACTGAAACCTAGTTCATTGCCTTTGTGTCTCCAATGATAGTGTCCCTCTCTGACTGACTTGAAGTTGCTGCTTAGGATGTGCTTGAATGTCACTGTCTTAGAACACTGGGGGTGTAGGGCAACTAAATCTCATGTAAATAGGTTGGATTGGTTTAGGAGACATCATAGACCCTCTGGATCATGAACTCGATCCTCTACAAGTTCCTTTTTCAGATGTTGTGCCAGGTGACATTCCACTCCCTTGCCTGCTCCCACTTCCTCCAGGCACCCTGTCTCTTCATCCCCAACATTCTGCTTGCCTGCTCTTTCTCCACTGATACTTGACTGTCCGCTTCTGCTGTGGAGAGTGGTAGTTGAGGGTTTGCAGGTTGTACCTTGAGTAGAGCCTACGGAACCCTGGGCATTACAGAAATAAACAGAAGAAAAGCCAATAAGAACAACATACGAAGTGGTATAAAAAAGTTCCTGGACTAGTTATGTTTAATAAAAAATAACTTATTTACCTACTCTTTAATATCATCTCCTTCACAGTAATACACTGGTCCCAATGTTCTTGCCAGTTTTGGAATCTGGCCTGGAAGTCAGTTTCCTTCTGCAATTTGCCCTTGATCTTGAGCTGCATTTTCTTCTTGGGGGAGAGATGGAAGCCTGCAGGTGCTAAATCTGATGAATAAGGCAGGTGTGGAAGGGATACCATGTTGTTTTTGATAATAAACTCAAAAGTGAGGAGAGCTCAGTGAAAGGGTGCATTGTAGTCATGAAGAATCCAATTCTTGAGGCTCTACAGATCCAATTGCTTTCACCAAATGTCCTCCCTCAAACACTTCAAAACGTTGTTGATTGTCCTCCGATGATCCTCATGCACATGCTGATGAATTTTCTCCACATTTCTGGGGGTAACACTCGTGGCAGTTCTCCAGGCTGCTCATCATCTTTCAGGAATGTTCTTCTACTTTTGAAGTGCCCATGCCACTCATAAGACACATTGCCTTGTCACCGTAAGCTTGCTGCAGCATGCTCAATGTCTCTGCGTCAGACTTCCTAAGTTTAATGCAAAATTTCACATTGGCTCTTTGTTCCATCTTCCTGTCCATAACAAAAATCACAGACTACAGCAAACACATGATCACAAAAACACAAATTTCACAACTTGCAAAGTAAACATAGTGTTGTCATTTGGCACACTGCCTCAAGGAGTTAACTGTTAGCTTTCACTGTGCACACAACTGTGTGCTACCATCTGCTGGTGTACTACAGAACTAGTTCAGGAACTTTTTTTAACCACTGAGGCCATTGAGAAAGCAACTAGATGGTTAGTTGAAAAGAGGTGTTTGAAGTGCCAGTAGAATACTACTTGAACACAAACTTAGGCTTGATCAATCTAAATCAGCTGGATAAAGACGTGAGACGTGAAACACCTACTAACTTCAGGATTCAACATTGATGATATATTCAAATATTGCATCTGGAGATATATGTAAAACTTATGACACTTAGCAAGCAGAATTGTTAAAGCATTGGATGAAATGCTATGCAGTATTTTTTTTTTTTTTTTTTGGCACTTTGCATTCAAAGTTCAAGTCTTGCCAAACTTAGACTTGTCTTTCATTCTCTCAGAGTCGGTAAAATAAAGTGGTAATCAAGGATGGAGTTAACTAACCCATTCTCCTAAAAATTACTACCCGTATGCATAAATTAAAAACTATTATTATTTCGTTGTTGTACTTGGGGATGGTCATATTGCCAGTTTAGCCAATAAAAACACACGCACTATATATTTGGTGTTAATTTGCTTCAGCTTTATATTACATTATATTACATTAATCCTATTTCGGCCAGAGTTCTTTCGTCACACTTCTGTGACCTCATCAGTGGTCCTTTGCTTTCTTCTTTCTTATGTGTGTCTCACCTTGCTAAATATCACCAAATATACAGTGCGTGTGTTTTTATTGGCTAAACTGGCAATATGACCATCCCCAAGTACAACAACATCTGTTTCAACACACGATTTCACATCAAAAATCTTGCAAAACAAATATGTAAACGGAATATTATTATTTCATTGTACAATATGGATATAAAATAATGGTTTTTGCTATTTTTCATTCACATTAACTGTCAAGCCTTGACAAAAGGTCATACACAGAATATCTGTTCCAAGGAATGAAAATTTTTGGAGTGGTCTTGATCTTCAGCTATGTCAGGTGTTAAAATATTTAAATGGAATTGAACCTAATGCTTTGCTGATAACTGGTATTTTGCTGCTAGACATACATTCTTGATATTTCTACTTTTAACTCAACATATCTTAAAATCCCTTCTTTGTATGCAATGTCTCTGTCTGAAAGGATTATAACATCTAGTGTAAAGCATTGTCTTTTCTATGTCATGTATACTGATGCCTATAGTGCTTAAATTTTCTATCAGTCTGAATGTCAAAATCCCACAAGCTTTTTTAGTTTACTATGTTCATTTGAAGCCTTTTCTGGTACATGATTGTACCACCATCATCACCATCATCATCATCATCGTTTAACGTTCACTTTCCATGCTAGCATGGGTTGGACGATTTGACTGAGGACTGGTGAACCAGATGGCTGCACCAAGCTCCAATTGGTCTGGCAGTTTCTGCAGCTGGATGCCCTTCCTAATGCCAACCACTCTGAGAGTGATGTCACTGGCACAAGGGCTAGTCTGGCGGTACTGGCAACGGCTACACTCAAGTGGTGTTTTTTTACATGCCATCTGCACGGGAGCCAGTCCAGCAACACTGGCAATGACACTGGTAACGATCACGTTCAAATGGTACTTTTTACATGCCACCAGGACGGAAGCCACAGGTTCCCTCAACCGCTAGGGTGTGGCACTTTTTCACACAGCTATCTTCATCCATTCTTGCCACATGACCATACCAGTGCAGTCATCTCTCTTGTACACCAAAACTGATACTTCTTAGGTTCAACTTTTCTCTGAAGATACTTACACTCTGTCGGGTATGCACACTGACATTACTCATCCATCGGAGCATACTGGCTTCATTTCTTGCGAACTTACACATGTCCTCAGCAGTCACGGCCCATGTTTCACTGCCATGTAGCATGGCTGTTCATACACATGTGTCATACAGTCTGCCTTTTACTCTGAGTGAGAGACACTTTATCACCAGCAGAGGTAAGAGCTCTCTGAACTTTGCCCAGGCTATTCTTATTCTAGCAGCTACACTTTCAGCACACCCTCTCCCGCTCCTGACTTGGTCACCTAGGTAACGGAAGCTAACAGCTACTTCTAGTTTTTCTCCCTGGAATGTGGCAGAAGTTGTTCTCTGCACATTTTCAGTGTTTATTGCTTCTGAGCATCTGACACATGCAAAAACTATCTTTCCTGTTAGCCTTCCTTTGATATTGCTGCACCTCTTATGTGTCCATAGCTTATACTGGGTACATCTTATAGAGTTTCTACCTACACCTTTTCTACAGATCGAGCAGGGACATCTACCTGAAGGGATTTGTGGTTTGTCTGCCTTCCTACTTATTAGGACTTTGATTTTAGCTAGGTTGACTCTAACGCCTTTCAATTCTAATCCTTATTTCCACACCTGAAACTGCTCCTCTAGTTCTGATAGTAACTCAGCAATTAGAGCAAGGTCATCAGCATAGAGGAGCTCCCAGGGGCATCCTGTCTTGAATTCCTCTGTTATTGCCAGGAGGACTATGATAAATAGGAGGGGGCTGAGGACTGAACCTTGGTGGACACCTACCTCTACCCAGAATTCTTCATTGTACTCATTCTACTCACTTTTCTGACAGCATCCCTGTACATGACTCGCACAGCTCTCACTAACCATTCATTTATCTCTAGTTTCCTCATTGACCCTCTCAAAGGCTTTCTCCCTGTCAACAAAAGCCAGGTACAGAGGTTTATCTTTGGCTAGGTATTTCTCTTGCAGCTGTCTTACCAGAAATATAGCATCAGTGGTGCTTTTCCCTGGCATGAACCCAAACTGCATCTCATCTAAACTGACTCTCTCCCTAATTAGTTGGGCTATGCCCCTTTCCATGACATTCATTACCTGATCCAACAACTTGATACCTCTGTAATTATTTGTATCTAAAGTGTCACCTTTACCTTTGTAGCAGATGACTGTGGCGCTGCTACACCAGTCATTGGGTATGACTCCTTCGTGTATCACCTCGTTAACTTTACAGGTGACTAGGCTATAGCCGATACTGCCAGCTATTTTGAGCATCTCTGCAGTGATTCCTGATGGGCAGGGGTCTATCCCTGTCTTCATACTCTTAATTGCTTTCTCTACCAAGATACTGTCAACTCGGATAGCTGGTCCCTCTGTTGGGTCAACATTCAGCAGACTCTCTTTCTCCCATTCATTCTCTTTATTAAGCAACCTTTCATAGTGGCATCTCCAAACCTATCTCTTTGCAGCCTCGTTTAGTGCAAGTGAACCATCATCTATGCGGACACATTTCTCTCCTACGACATCACGATTCTCTCTCACTCACTGTCTTTGCAACACAAAATACCTCAAGTCTTTGCTCCTCACGGTGCAGAACACTGGCAAATTTTTTGTTATCTGCTTCCTCTCTGGTTAAATAAACCTGTCTCCTAGCTTCCCTTCTGGCAGTCTGATACAATTCCCTGCTACCACCATTCTTCCAGTCCTTCCAAGCCTGTTTCTTTTCTCTAATAGCCCTGTCAACAACATTGTTCCACCACCACCTTATTTTGGGTCGAGAGGGGATTTTGTACCATCCACAGATCTGCTCAGTGGCCCTCAGCAGGTTGTCCCATAGAAACCTCCAGTTGTCTTCTACATCGTGTGAAGCTATATCCCCTTCTATTTTGTCAAAGGCTTCGAGTAATATGTCTCTAAATCTCTGTCCATTCACAGGATCTTTAATCTTCCAAACCCTTCTCCTCCATGCTAGTCATCTTCTGGGCATTCACTTAGCCCTGGTCCTGAAGTCACTATCTATCAGTCTATGTTGTGGGGGTACATACTTTGCCTGGGAAG
Source organism: Octopus bimaculoides (assembly GCF_001194135.2). Lineage (NCBI taxonomy): Eukaryota > Metazoa > Mollusca > Cephalopoda > Octopoda > Octopodidae > Octopus > Octopus bimaculoides. Next base: position 30,855,010 of record NC_068999.1, on the reverse strand, counting down.
GTTTGGCATTTATAAGCAGCCATCTTTCCCTTTTTTTGGCAAGGATGTAGTCAATTTGGCTAGTGTGTCTGCCAGAATGGTAGGTGACTAGGTGACTTGCTGGTTTCCTGAAGTTAGTATTGCAAACCATAAGATCATTTGCATCGCAGAACTCCATCAGCCTGGTTCCCTCCTCATTGCGGGAACCAAAACTGTAGCCTCCATGTACGCCATGGAAGCCCCCTGTATGTTGTCCAACATGTCCATTGAAGTCACCAGCCACAAAGAGATCCCCGTCATTCGTCAACGAGGTAGTCTGCAAGAGGGTGTCATAGAATCAGTCTTTCTGTCCACCGGGTAGCCCTAGCTGAGGGGTATAGGCCGATATAATGGTTGCTAACCCATGATGAAGCACTAATCTAATCTTAAGTATTCTGTCGCATACTCTGACTACCTTGATTACCTCATATACCTATCTCTCCGCAAGAAGTATACCCATGCCCCCGACCCCGTCAGTGTTCCCTACCCAGAAAATCTTGTACCTGTGTTCTTTGCCTGTGAGGAACCTAGTGGAACCTCCTCTATACCTTACTTCTTGGAGGCAGCAGATATCAACACATTTCCGTTCAAGCATCTCAACAATCTCACCAGACCTACCTTTCAGTGTGCCGACGTTGAGAGTGCCAACCCTGAGGGTGTGGGAGATATGGGCCCTTGAGACCCTGGAACGGGGCACAGCAGTGCCATGTACCTGAAAAGAAAGCTCGCATTTGGCAGAATTCATAAACAAACAATAGCCTTCAATTCAACTTGCAAACACTACACCATCATATTTTTGCACTATATGATCACTACCTTACATAAGAGATAAACCTTAAGTAGGGGTGGGGATGGCGTAAAGCCTTTAGAAGTGTTCATGGGAGACAACCAAAGGATGACAGAGGATAGGAACTTCTGGTACAGGTGGAGCGGGTGTACCACAAACTAGCAAATTTAGACGAGAGCATCTTCTGAATACATATTCTTTTGCCGGTGGTATGAAAAATAATTGAGTAGGGGAATCCGAGTGTGTGCGCTAATTTATATAGGGTGGTGGTGGTGGTGGTGGAGGGAGTCTTGGCGAAGCCAGTGGTAATCGAAAGAGGGAGAAAGAAACAGAGACAGACAGAGTGAGGTTGAGAGAGAGAGAGAGAGACAGAATGAGGCAGAGAGAGAGACAGAATGAGGCAGAGAAAGAGACAGAATGAGGCACAGAGAGAGACAGAATGAGGCAGAGAGAGAGACAGAATGAGGCAGAGAGAGAGACAGAATGAGGGAGAAAAATATTCTTTTGGGATTTGTGTAGCATAATTTAATGAGACAGCAAATGTTGATAATAGTAAAATAGAAGTGAAAAATCTGAGTTTTTGGTCAGCCAATCTATGACAAAATTAGAGAAATAAGTGATGGTTTGATAAACTTTAATAAATGAATGAATGAATATGTTGCAGTTAAGGAAATGTGTGAACTAAGGTTATCTTAAGGCAACAACGAGGTAGACGAATGATCTGCGCAGAAATAGAAGAGTAGATGAACGAGGTTGAAAAGACAAAACTTCTTATTTGAGCATCTTCGGAGATTCGTGTACATACTTTTTATGTGATCATTATAAAATAAGGTATAAACCTTGACATTTCTTGTATTCTTTCTAAGGTAACATTTTGCAGCTTGTTCAATGTTTTTCACTGGCTGATTACATAAGTGACACTTCTTTGTTGTAACAACAGAATAATTCTCTTGCTCACTGAACTAGTGCTTTGAACTCGATCTTGGACAATCCCAAACAAATTGTTAGCTTCTCCCTTTAAATCTCCTTTTTGGAGTCACTCATCTGATGTCATGATTTTCCACATTCTTGGTGTCTTTATAGAACAATCTATGTAACTATATTTCTTCTGGCATTTCTGTTGCTATTTATAATACAGCAGTCAATTGGCTGAATCATTACACAAAACATTCATTCTGGCTCATTCTGTTCAAATCTCACTGTTCAAATTACTCACCTTATGCATAAATTAGAAATTATCATTGTTAATAATAATTTGTGTTTTTATAAGTAGCTGATGTTGCCAGTAAATTTTAAACATTGATATGCATATCCCTTTCTCTCTCATGTAATGTTTCTCCCTGTTTCTGGGGGTTTCCAGGTGAAATAGAATTTGCTCTCCATTGAGCCTTGTTTGGTCAGTAGTATGGGCAGTTTACCCCTCTCATGACAAATATAACCAGCTATCATTACTCTGGTTACCTCCAGTCCACTGTAATCCCTTTTCTCTTTCTTAGAATTTTTGCATACTCTAAACAGATATTAGCAATCCACTGTGAGCTACCCTCTCCAATCATAGCAAACCCCACACACCAAATGAATCTACTAGTCAACAGTAGTTCATTATATAAAACATTTAAGGTACTGGCAACTGGAATAACAGGGCATATTAGTATAGTTGAAATGAAAATAGTGGGGTTTACAGGAGGGGGAATGGAGAAAGTTTCTACCACTCTATTGAGACTTCATTAGAAAATTTTAACAGATTAGAGAGAAAGATGAGAACTAGATAAAATAGTTTTTTTATAATTCTCAGTCAGTTATAAAAGACATAGATTGAATTTATTGGAATTGACCTAAACCAATTAGGATTATTAAATGACATAATACAGACTATGTTAGCTGAACAAATACATTTTTATAGACTTTATCAATGTAGAATAGCAGTCATTAGCACATCATTATCACTATCACCATGACAACGATAATTATAGTGATGATTTGAAATGTAATGGTGGCTAAAAGCAAATAGTCATCATCATCATCATCGTCATCTCATTTCTTTCAATAATTTAGTCCAGCTGCATTGTCTACTAGTGTAATCAATATGACTGTTGTCGAGACTGTTCATTGGCAGGGGGTCTAATTAAGAATCTACTTGAAATGCTTGCAACAGAGTGAACTTCTATAAAGACATTGAAGGACTAGGTTGGGATGTTAAACTGGGTGGTATTCAGGCATTAAACAGAACTAGTGTCTAGAATATTCTTTCTCGGCTACTGTGATTGCTCATGTGCAACTTTCTATCTTTTTAAAACGTGCTCTATCATAGTTATATCCAAGGCATACATCATTGTTAAAAAAATGTTCAAGTCTTTCTTAAGGCTAAAGACTCATTAAGCAAGAGCTCTTCCTAATTTCCATGGTGTTTAAGCTACTAAGAGTCCAGGACTTCCATCTAATTGGTATGCCAATCTGTAACAGGATTAACCCCGTCCCGTCTTCACTACCACTGATACCCTAATTTTCAACTGAGTGAACTAAAACTCCATGAAGTGAAGTACTTTGCTCAAGGACATAACATGCTGCACAGTCCAAAGACTAATTGCCCCAAAAAGGAGCCCAGTAAAGCCATATGCCTTCACACACACACATTTAGCAAGCATCTGAAATTTCAAAGAACAACAGTTTTATTGAATAATACAATTTGATTTTAAGTAAAACATCCATTAAAGTAGTTCTATCTGTTGGAATTTTGATTCCACTGCACATTGAATACAGTTGTTTTTCCACAAAACAAAGAAGTGAAATAACAACAGCTTGGTAATTATTAGAGCTAGAGATGTTTTATCCCTAAGTATGACTTCATCAAAAAGACTTTCTTCTGTTGTTAAAATTATTTTTAACCTTCCACATGTAATAAGATGAGGTAATTACTTCATTCGTATGGTTTCATTTCATTAATTTTGATAGAAGAAAGGCTAAAAGGCACTAGATTTTGACAACGAAATTGAAGTTATTTGATTTTCTTAACCTTTTAATATTTCTCTCTAGCCTTTGCATGTCCTCTGCATTCAAGGCCCACATCTCGCTACCATGTAGAATTGTTGTTTATATGCATGCATCACACAATTTTCCTTTCACTTAGAGAAACTTTTGGCTGCCAACAGGGATAAAAGCTCTCTGAATTTCCTCTACCCTATCATTATTCTAATTATTGCACTCTCTGTACAACCTCCACTACTACTAATTTCGTCTCCTAGGTAGCAGAAATTATTCAGTACCTCTAAAGAGTCTCTGAGGCATTTGAGAAAATAGATTTCCTGAGTATCTGTAGTTTTTATGGCTGCTATGCATCTTTCACATATAAACACTACTTTCTCTGATGACCTTCTTATTATTCCATTGCACCTTTTCTGTGTCCATAGTTTACACTGGATACACTGAATGAAATTCCTGCCTACACCTTTCCTACAAATCAAGTGACCACTTACCTGAAGCAGGGTAGGGTCCTGTCTGTTTTTCTGCTTACTAAGACCTTAGTCTTTGCTAAGTTAACCTTAAGGCCTTTAAATTCCAGATCTTGCTTCTACACCAGAAATTTCTTTTCTAGCTCTGATATACAATCTGCTGTGCAGGCAAGATTGTCAGCATATAGTAGTTCCCAGAGGCTGCCAGTCTTGAATTCCCCCGTTATGGCCTGGAGAACAATGATGAAAAGTAGGGGACTGAGGATTGAGCCTTGATGAAAACCTACTTGTACACCAAATTCATGGTTAACTCTCACCTTATTGAGAGTTAACCACAAGCCATTCATGTACTCCTAGCCTCCTCAGAACCCACCATATCAACTCTTTTAAGCACATAGCATCCCCCATAGCACTCTTTAACATTTGCAGCCTCCACCCTTATCAGCTTACAAACTCCTCAAAGGGTTCTACCTGTCAGATCAAGAAGTGATCACACACACACACACACACACACACACACACACACACACACACACACACGCACATACATTTACTGGGTGATAAAATATGTGATCCATGCTTATTGAACTTTTAGGTTCCATTTGCTCTGTAATTTGTTGGTCTTGGGTATAGTTGTGTTGTAGGGAATTAGTAATAATGGTAAACCCCTCCCACTTGATGAGTGGAATGAGTCAGTCACTATATGTAAGGTGATGTCATCCAGTATTGAGAGAGTACATAGAGTATGAGAGTACATGTAGACTGAGTTGATAGTCATGTCTGTGCTGATATAGTAATTATACTGTGATACTGAGTGGACATTATATCGATCCAGCCTTTTGAGGATAATAACACTGTATGACTGGGGGTCATACAGTGCCAGATAGAAGCATTCTACTGATGACTTTGGAATATACTAATATCTGTCAGAGCAATAACTGTTGTCAAAAGACAGATACAACAGTGGCAAAAGACTACTTTATAACCATTGTATGGTTGATGATTTCAGTCAGTTTCTTTAGAAACACGTCTTTATGGTATGCAAAGTAATTTGCGATGAAACATCTTGTGAGTTGTAAGTAAACTACAAGTTATAAAACTGAAATCATCAATGAATAAATAGAAATATTCTTTAATACACACTTTCATGTGCTTTACCCACCCTTACTCTACATCCATACAAAATAACATCTTCCGTTATTGTAGCAAGTCCACTCTACACATCTGCACAAAATAACACACTGAAACTTTTTATATCAACCACAAAATAACAGTCATCTTTTAACCCTTCCACTGTATTTATAGAACTAAAGCAGGTTTGAATTCCACCCATGGCATTTGTCTTCATCAATTTCCATTTACCTTCTTCTTTACTCATATCCGTCTGCCATAGCTACGCCTCCATCTTCCTATACAAACCATAAATCCTTTTCTTCTAAACTTAAGTCAAGACAACATTAAATTAAACTGGTTAGCAGACTTTCTAATTATTTGTTAATGAAACACATAAAAGCATGAAGAAATATATTTGTGCATTAATATATTAGTACAAAGATGTTTAGATCCATCCATCTAAATCCACACCCATCCCTCTGTCCATCCGTTCATCCATCCATACATTCATGTGAGTATGCACATGTGTAGTTGTGTGCTTAAGAAGCAAAATATGCAACAATTAGATTCCAGGGTTTGGTTCCACAGCCTGATACCTTGTTCAAGTATCTTCTACTACAACCTCAGATCAGATCATGCTTTGTGATCAAAATTTAGAAAACAGAAACGGTTTACCAAAAAAATTCATGTCATTGTGTGTATTTACATTTATAACCCATGACAGCATGGAAAACAAACGTTAGATGATGATGATGATCCTTTAACTTAAATATTTGACAAATACTGATAAAATAACTACCAGAGTAAGTACTGAGATTGATATGATTGACTAAATTTTTGAAGATGGTGTCCCAGCATGGCCACGCACCAATGACTGAAACCAATAAAAGAATACATATATATGTGTGGGGGGGGGGGGTGTATGTGTGTGCTTGTGTGTGTGCAAATGCACAGACATATGCATACAAGCATGTAATTGCCTTTTCTGCAAACCTTAAGCTCTGAGTGAATACGTTACAACTTCTGTTGTAGTGAAAATGGTACACTCCTTCCCACTTGATAAAGTGTAGGAGGTCAGTAGTAGTAGAGTCATTGTACGAATTCTCAGTTTGAGTCAGAGTCAGTTATGTGATATATACGAATTCTCAGTTTGAGTCAGAGTCAGTTATGTGATATATACGAATTCTCAGTTTGAGTCAGAGTCAGTTATATGATA
>NC_068999.1:30842807-30848417 GCF_001194135.2 Octopus bimaculoides | reverse complement strand
ATGTGATATATACGAATTCTCAGTTTGAGTCAGAGTCAGTTATGTGATATATACGAATTCTCAGTTTGAGTCAGAGTCAGTTATATGATATATACGAATTCTCAGTTTGAGTCAGAGTCAGTTATATGATATATACGAGTTCATTATGGAAAGCTTGTTAGAGAGTTTAGTTGAGTTGCAAAAGCAGCAACAACAATTCAAAGAACAACAATAAAGTTGGTAACAAAACTGGAAAATATGTTTTTACCGGACCATGTATCAAAGTATCAAATTCAATAAATGAATTTAAATACGACTTGGAAAAAGGAATCACTTTTGAGGCATATTACCAAAGATTTGAACAAATTTTCAAAAAAGAATGCCAAGACTGGATGAACGAAATGAGAATGCATCTAATTCTAAGGAAATTGGTGACGGAGTATGAAAAATACTATGACTTTATATTGCCTAAAAAAGTTTCTGATATAAATTTCACAGATACAATTGACACTTTATGCAAGATGTTTAATGAAAAACATCGTTGTTCAACATGCATTGCAAATGTTTGATCACTGAGAAAAGCAATGATAAAGATTTTACCACATATGTGGGTAGAGTGAACAGAGAGTGCAAGAGATTTAAACTGGATAAACTAACTCCAGACTTGTTCAAGTGTCTGATTTTTGATCAGGGATTTATTGCTAAAAAGAACACAGAAGTCAGGATGAAAATTCGCTTAAAACTGGAAATGAGCCAGGGTATAACTCTCCAGAAACTGTTAGAAGAGTGCAATAGGATATTAAAAGTAAGGCACGACACAAATCCAGCACAGAGATTGTTTACCGACAAAACCAGTGTGAAAATGTCAGAAGACAGATAAAGTGTTTCACAAAAAACATGATATATATCAGGAGATAAACCCATGTATGACATGTGATGGTAGGCACCTGAGAAAAGAGTGTCCATTCGGAAAAGCGAAGTGTTTTTGTAGCGTGGACACAGGACACATTAAACCACACTGCAGAACTAAGATCATGAAAAATTAGATCAAACAAGAAAAAATAAATAGTTTGTCATCAGAGAAAAAAGTTTATACAATGAACAGAAAATTCATCAAGGTGAGAATCGAAATCACTAGTGTCAAAACACAATTAGACATGGGTAGTGGCATCACTATCATAAATGAAGAAACATGGTGCCAAATCAGTAAGCTGAAATTATTTAAGTCAAATAAAGTAGCATATGGTGTTACAGGAAAGAAATTATGTTTCATTGGCAATGTAACTTGTTGAGGTGAAATGAAAAGGACAATCGTTTATGTGTTGAAAAAGTCACCAAACCTATTTGGCACAGAATGCATAGAGTTATTTAAAATGTGGGATACCCCTATTAGTGTTCTCTGTGGAAATGTAGTTAGCACAGTTAAAAGTTTGAATGAAGTCAAACAACTGAGACAAAAAAAACAATTGTTTCCAAATGTATTTTTGAAAGGATTTGGCTGTTGTACTAAGACAAAAGTGAAGATCACGGTAAAAGAAAAGGCAACACCTGTTTTTAGGCCCAAATGGAATGTGCCATTTGTGGAATTGGACCAGGCCAGTGCTAGAAAGACTAGAAAATCTAGCTATAATTGAAAAAGTGTCAACCATTCAGACTGGGAAACTCCAACGGTTTATGTAAAGAAAAAAATAATAAACTAAGAGTATGTGTGGACTTTTCAACTGGATTAAATGACTGTTTGCTAAATCACAACTATCTATTACCAAGCCCAGAAGTGTTCTCAAAACTAAATGGAGGAAAAATTTTCTCCAAGTTAGACATCTTAGAAGGCTATCTACAGATACAGGTAGAAGAAGATTGCATACATTTTTTAACAATCAACACATACCATGGATTGTATAAATTCAAGCAGCTTCCTTTTGGAGTAAAAGTGGCACCTGCCATATTCCAACATGTGATGGATGCAATGCTAAATGATTGCGACTTCACTATCGCTTATCTTGATGATATTTGGATAAAGAGTGAGTCAGTGGAGCAACACTTTGAACATATAAAAAGTATACAGAAAAATAAATGAATACATGTTTAGACTAACAGAGGAAAAGTGTGAACTTTTGATGAAAAAGAATCTAATATTTGGATCAAGTAATTGATGAAAGGGTACAAAGACCAGGCCCATCAAGAGCAATGGCATTATAGAATATGCCTCCCCCAACGAACATGTAATTGTTACAAGCATTCTTAGGCTTGGTAAATTACTATCAAGTATTTATCCCAAACATATACGACACATGGGCTCCACTAAAAAAGGATGCCAAATGATTTTTGTCAGAAAAATGTCAGAAGGCATTTGAGGAACATATTAACTTCAGACTTGCCACTTATACACTTTGATCTGAAGTTGGAAACAATACAAGCAACAGATACTAATGAGTAAGGTGTAGGTGCCATACTCCTACACAAATGTGAAGATAGCAATCTAAAGGCCATAGCTCATGCATCAAGGATGCTATTGCCAGCAGAAAAAAATTGTAGCCAAATTGAAAAAGAGGCATTGACAATTACACTTAGCATAAAAAAGTTCCACAGGTTTATACATGGTAGACGGTTTAGACTACAAACAGACCATCGCCCGCTGCTAACAATTTAAGGATCCAAGAAAGGGATCCTAGTACATACAGCAAACTGTATGTACTAGTGAACCAATCTTCTACTGCAACAATGCAATGGGATATTTACCTTTGAAAAAGCTAGGCCTATCCAGATCAATACCCAGAAATGGCGAGCCATTCGAGGACATGGTAATAGCATTCCTAAGATCTGAAGGGGAAATTAAACACATAATGTGGAACATTGCACAAGAGTTACCACTAACTCTGGAGGAGATAAAGTGACACGCGTCAAAAGACAAATTCATTAATGAAACAAAAGAAACTCTGTGGTCAGCGAAAGAAAACAAAAAGAAAAGGTTCAGTAAGTAAAAACAACAAGATGTAAACATATTTGACATGCGATGGCGTACTCATATATTGTCAAAGGGTAGTGATACCCGAGACTCTACAAAAAAGCATGTTAAAAGAATTCTATATTCGACATCCAGGGATCACAAGGATGAAAGCTCTTATGTGCAGTTATGTATATTGGCCAGAGATGGACAAGGCAGTTGAAAACGTAGTAAAAGGCTGCAGAGGATATACTCTGGCAGTGAAATTGCCAACTCAAAAATGGGTGCCTTGGCCAGAGTAAAAAGTCCATGGACAAGACTACACATCAATTTTGCAGGTCCATTAAATGGTTATTACTACTTAGTAGTAGTTGAGTTTTACAAAATGGCTGGAAATTAAGTGCAAAAGACCAACTGCCTCATTTGTAATAAATATTATACATGAATTATTTGCAAGATTTGGCATCCCAAATGCAAATGTATATGATAATGGAACACAATTTGGGTCCAGTGAATTTAGAAAATTCTGTGAAATGTTCATGGTAGAACATAAAACGATAATACCTTACCATCCCAGATCAAATGGACAAGCAGAGCATTTTGTGGGCACTTTTAAAAGAACTTTGAGCAAAGCGAACAAGGAAACCACAGACAAAGTCACTCTGCAGCAATTTCTAAGGGAATACAGGGTGACACCAAATCCCAATACACCAGCAGGAAGCTCACCAGCTGAAATGATGTTTGCAAGGAAAGTGAAAGCAGTTTTTGATAAACTGTTAGCTGGTGGGGAAAGAAAAAGTACCAGGAAAGACAATCCAAAGGTCATATAAAAATGGAAAACAATACTGGGAAGAAGGAAAAATTAGAAAGTACATCGGAAAAATTAGAAAGTACATAGGAAAAATGATGTATGGCATTAAAAGCAGAAAAGGCATTGAAAAAAGAAACAGAAACCAATTAAAGAAGAGGTTCAAAGAGAATGAACCAGACAGATTGGAAGAACCTATGGAATGGCTGTATGACACATTCCAGATACCAACATCATTACAGATGGTTGAATCCATGTGTACAAGTAGAACACAGAGTTCCTATAAATAAACACCAAAAAGAAAAAGTATTAAGTTGGAGGGGGAAAAAATCACTAAAAAGGGGAGCAAGGGTGAATAAAGTAAAATAAAATTACTTGCTTCCTGAAGAAAAAAACTAAAAGGGTAGATATTGTAGTGAAAATGGTACACTCCTTCCCACATGACAAAGTGGTATAACACAGTCACTATGAAGTCAGACAGTCAGTTGTTGTAGGAGGTCAGTAGTAGTAGAGTCATTGTATGAGTTCCCAGTTAGAGTCAGAGTCAGTTGTGTGATATATACGAGTTTTGAGTTACCGTGAAGTTATACATTACAAGTCATTGTCTTGTGGAGCTATCAGTGATAGTACGATAGACAAGTCAAAGATAATAAGATGCGAAATACCACCACAACATAATAGTGGCAACAAGAATATTACAGTGTTGATGACAACAAACAAGTGGACGAGGATCCACATTATAACAACTTCATATGATATCCTGATATGCCAAGGCTTCGTGTATTTCAGATAGAATTATTTAGATAAAGACAAGCTTCTATTTCTTCCACTTTTTTATATTTTTCCAGAGACAAAATGGAGTAAAACATATCAAATAAAAATAAATTCTGTCTATTTTCCAAGAGACAGCTGCAAATTGGTCAAGTCTTTTGAGAATCCACCAGTCAATTAACATTCATTAAACATTTCTGAAACAAGATGAAGGAATTTCATTGACAAATTCCAGAATAACTTGTTGATAGTGCTTTGACTGAAAATGCGGTTAAGATTCAGGCTAAAAATAGTCTACTTGGAGGGAGATAACTTCCTTGGTAACCATGTACTTTAATATATTCAAGACATGCTGATTCTTGTGGGAATTGCATATTTCTATACTCTTGTAGTCAATATTCAAAGTTGAAGCACTCTATTCAGCATACTGGAAATAGCAGCTAAGCTTCCTGTCTTGGAAAGATGTTCATTATTGTAGTCCTTGATACACAGTTCTCTCAAGAAAACTAAGATGATTATGATTGAAATATTATTGATCAAAAGTGAATTCAGGTGAGCAATAACAGCAACCAATGGTTAAACTTTCAAGTTCACTTATAGCTAATTATTTTGGAATATTTCATTTTCTATAACGTTGTTTTACAATAATTTCATCATCATTTAATGTACACTTTTCCATACTCGCAAGAATCAGATGGAATTTGTTGAGGCAGATTTTCTATGACTGGATGCTCTTTCTTTCACCAACCCTCACTTGTTTCCAAGCAAGATAATATTTTCTAATAGCTAGATATGTTTTTCATGGAGAATAAAAAACCTACAGTGTGTGTGTGTGTGTGTGTGTGTGTGTGTGTGTGTGTGTGTATATATATCATCATCATCATTATCATCATCGTTTAACGTCCGCTTTCCATGCTAGCATGGGTTGGACGATTTGACTGAGGACTGGTGAAACCGGATGGCAACACCAGGCTCCAGTCTAATTTGGCAGAGTTTCTACAGCTGGATGCCCTTCCTAACGCCAACCACTCAGAGAGTGTAGTGGGTGCTTTTACGTGTCACCCGCACGAAAACGGCCACGCTCGAAATGGTGTCTTTTATGTGCCAC
>NC_068999.1:30839070-30842479 GCF_001194135.2 Octopus bimaculoides | reverse complement strand
ACTGTTAGGGTGTGGCACTTTTTCACGCAGCTATCCTCATCCATTCTCACCACATGTCCATACCAGCGCAATCGTCTCTCTTGCACACCACAACTGATGCTTCTAATGTTCAGCTTTTCTCTCAAGATACTTACACTCTGACGGGTATTCACATTGACATTACACATCCAACGGAGCATACTGGCTTCATTCCTTGCGAGCTTACGTATGTCCTCAGCAGTTACAGCCCATGTTTCACTGCCATGTAGCATATATATAATATATATATATATATATATATATATACACACACACACACACACACACACATACATGCGTAAGGTTTCTTTCAGTTTCTATCAACTCACAAAGTTTTGATTGGCCTGGAACTATAGCAGAAGACATAATGGAGTTGAATCCAGGATCATGTGGTTAGGAAGTAAACTTTTTACAATGCAACCACAGCTATGCATATACCATGCCTTATTTCAGTTTTCTTCTACCATAGACAAGATGTCTACCACTCACAAGACTTTGGTTGGTCTGGGGCTACAGTAGAATACACTTTCGCTAGGTGCTGGGCAGAGGAATAGGGATTTACATAAGGTTCAGATAACTGAAGACTTACAGTTTCGACCTAGTAAGGCCTTATTTAATATGGATAGAACTGGAAATTTTCTGTTGCTTAAGCCACATGTATCATCTAGTTAGTTTCCTCGGTTGTTTCATCCACATGGTCTGTCAAAGGGCTCCATAGTGAGGGAAACAATATCATAAAAACTATACTTTAATGAAGTGGTCTAATAAGTCTAGCATATACAGAATTGTCAGTTTTTACCAAAGATTAAAACTTCCCCTACTATTAACCCATAATGTCATATAACTTACTAAAAATTAGAGCCTTCCCTCCATTACTTACCCTTGTTGTCACAATACTCATTAAAGATATATCTCCATCCACCATTACATACCCTCCCTATTTAATTTTTAATCAATTTAAGTCTCTGCCTTTCTTGACCAAAATTAATCATTATGCTAATGATTTATCTTCTCATTAGCATGTAATTTTAATTAAACTTCTTTTGACTATCTTAAGCTGGTGTCCATTTACATCAAATCTCTGTATTTCTTCCTGGTTATTACTGCTAGTAAATTATCTCTATCTGTTCTATCAATGAAACTAAATGGAACCCTTCATTAATCTCTCTTTATCTACAATCACATCTACTGCTATTACCATAAATCTTCCTCTTAGTGCTTCTTTCTCACCAATCAGGATACTTAACTACAGAACATCACTCAGCTGAAACAAAGGCTTTTAAAACAAATTGTATTACATTTCACTGTAACATTTCTTTATTATCATTGGGTTTTCTTTTTTATTGAACAAACGCATACTTTTTGTTTTACCATCATAGTAAGTTGTGCTGTTTTGGGTCTGATGTGGCTTGCTAGAGTTATGCAACATGGCTGGCATTGCTTATGGCTTGAGTGGGTTGTTAATTGAATGATGTGGTACATCATGTCTAGCCTGACAAACACTGATATATCATTCACAATATTAAAAAGCTGACTTATGTATGGAGGTGGGATGTTCTGGTATGTATGTGTGGAGGGATGCTTATTAGATACTTAACAAAAGACTGGAAATTATTTAGTTTCAGTGATTTTTATATGAACATTTGTTTTATAAAGAAAAAAAAATTCAAACAAAATACTTCTTTCCTTGCTGTTGTTGATATCTTCAAACTGGTTTACATTATAAGAAAGTGGATATAAATTTGACTTAATGGTGTGAAATGTTTGCTTCTTAATTTTAGACTAAATTTCTGTATATCAATCTGGATTTATGTCCAAAATTTGAACTGGGAATCTACGTTCCATAATCTTTCATAACAACAACCAACAATTTATAGTATATCAAGACAACAGGATAATGACATTAGTAGGAGAGGTTAAGAAGATAAAGGAGAAGGACGAAATACTGTAACTGAATAAATTAAGAGAAATTAAGTTAAAAGAAGTTAAAAGTAATGAAAACAAGACAAAACAAGAAAAGGTGAAACATTTTTTAGAAAATTCTTTCTTTTAAATCTCAAATGTTTCTTAAAGGAAAAATTACTTCTCTTAATTGATGCAGTTAGTATTTCATGCTCCCCTTCTATCTTCTTAACCTATCCTACTAATGGTGTTACACTGTTGTCTTACTATACTACACCATAACCTTGTTGTCTGAGATATATCAGCACATTATCCTAGAAATTATTATTTGACATTTGTAGCCTTGGGCAGAAATTCCATCATGTCTATGAAGCTTCACAAAACTCTGTTTTAATTAAACAGTTAGATTCTTGTGATCTGTACAGATTCAGAGTCAATCAACTTCTCTACTCTTCTACAAATGCAATGCTAATAGTAACTACTGACCACCAAAGATAAGGCCTAAAGTTGTTCCTTTGATAATTCACAACTACAATCTCGAGGGATAGAATCATCTTCTTAATTTTTAAATGTAACTGATCATATGATAAAGTTAACAATCAAGGAGTGGTTTGTTGAGTAGATCATTGATAATCAAGCTTTGGTAAAGTTTGTTTTTCCTCACAAGCAAATCAGATTAGTCAGACCAGACTGGAAATGATTAACAATTAAATTTCTATAATTTTCATCAAAATGTATGATTCTGTAAACCCATTCTGGGCAGTCTTATGACTGCAAGTCACAGATGGACTCTATCTTTTTACATTACCTGATGAAAGATATCACTCAAAGGATCTATAAACAATATATAACAGAAACATACTAAGGTAAGATTGTGCATATGTATTAGATACTTGCTCTATCCAGCCATCCGTTCATTCTGTAGACTTGTATCACAGCCCTAATCTTATATTATAGAGCTTATATTATAAAAGTCAGGCTGATCTCTGCCTGTCTGTCCAGCACAGCATATGTGTAGAAAGGAAGAAGGGGATGAATCAAAAGTGAAGATAACCCCTGTTATAACATATATGTAGAAGGAGGAAGAAGGGAAGGAGAAAAAGTTGTTGTTGAGTAAGAAAAATAGTGAGAAAGCGAGAGTGAGAGTAAGTGAGTATGTGTAGAAGATAGATAGATAGGTAGTGTTAGCACCATTTAAATATATGTTATTGTTTAACAGTATTCAAAGTGTTATCAATCTTCACCAAGAAAGCTGCTTTAGACATTATTTGAACAATTTATGAAAGTACATGCTTGAGTAACAAATATTTTTACTGGAAGCATAGCGACAGATAACAACCTAGTAATTCATAATTTCATAAATATTTGTTGAGCCATTTTGGTATAAAATATGTTGCTAAGACTAAGTATGGTATAGCCTGTGACGTATGCATTGTTTTATTACAGAGTATGTATATATATATATATATATATATATATATATATATAT
>NC_068999.1:30832768-30838942 GCF_001194135.2 Octopus bimaculoides | reverse complement strand
TGTGTGTGTGTGTGTGTGTGTGTGTGTGTGTACATATGAGTACTAACATTGGTTTCAAATTTTGGCACAAGGCCAGCAAGGAAGGAGCAAGTCGATTACATCAACCCCAGTGCTTAGCTGGTACTTACTTTAATTGACCCCGAAAAGATGCAAAGCAAAGTTGACCTTTGCGAAATATGAACTCTGAATGTACGTATGTACACACTATGAGGCATTTTTAATACAGGTTAGTATTTGTTACTAAACACAATATTATCATAAATAGTTCTTACAAAATCAGTATCAGCTAAGAAAATGGCCTTCTCTAAATGCATTAGAAGCATTATATCATAATCTGATCTCTATTTCAGAAAATGATCACCATTCTCTTTGAGCATATAAAAGACAAATCTGGTTGGGGCAAAATAAGTAACACAAGATAATGCAGTTTGCGGCTTCAGTTCTCCAGAAAATAGACGCACGCACATCGATGTCCATCCCTAGACATCTGAAAGATCAAAAATGCATTAAAATATTTTAAATATCTAAGTCAAATGAAAGAGGATCAGGGAAAATGACACATGATATGAAATTAATAAAACTCAACTAAATATAGCTTCTTCATGATTTGCTGGAATGTCCTCTTCGTGATATATTTACTACCATACAGTTAAAGAGAAGAAACTATTGAAATTAAACATTACTCATTTTACTCCATTTTAGACATCATTTTTTTTCTAAACTTGAAAATTATCAAATTAGACATTAGTGGTGGGTGGGGCGAAAATTGACTTGGAATCCAACAGAGAAAAGAATATTGATTGCTAAACACCAAAACTTATCCAGATATTTTATATGCAACCTCAATTACAATTGGGTCAAATTTGAAAAAAGAAGACCTGCCACCTGACTATGTTTCAGACTCTCTCAACTTCAACACAACTATGTTGCCCTGCAATAAAAGCTATCAGCAAAATTTTTGGCAAAAAAGGCCACTATGCAAAAGTTTGTAAAAGGACCAAGAACTATCGCAGGACGAGTCATCAAGTTTGAACCATGACTTATTGGTTACGCATCAGAAAAACCTGTGTTTGAATCTGTCTCACTCAATGGGCGCATGACAGACTTGATGCATGATATGGGTGCTCCCTACAGCATTATCTCATCTGTAATAGCAAAGGATATTGGTGTGACAATTACACTGGAACATTCTTCATATGAATCATACGATGGGCACCATATGGAATGCATTGGGAGCACTTGCTTTACAGTGAAATGAGGTGGTCGGCAATCCCTCCATACTTTTAAAATAATTAAAGGTGACCACAGGTATGGTTTACCAGTTTGTGACCTGCTCAATGCTGAAACAATTTGCAGTTTTGAGTCATTTCTGCCAATGATAAAAGAAGTGGATGCTTCTGTCAAATTAATACTTAATGCCTCTGATAAATTCTGTGCTGCTGGAAGCATGCTTATTACTCTCCAGGAAGATGTAGGAAAGGAAACAGATGCATTTGAAGCCAAAGGTGTAATTAAAAAATGTGCCCTGGGTGCATAGTCAATACTTCTCCAGTTGCGTGGGTTAGAAAGGAAAATGGACAACTGTGTATGTGTCCCAACTACAAAGTTCACCTAAATGAAAAGATATGCATGGAAGCTTATCTTTTGCCACAAATAGAAACCATGTTCAGCTATCTTAATGGTGCAAGATTCTTCACTAAGATTGACTTAACTGATGCATATTAGCAGATTGAGCACAATGAAAATAGTCAGAAGCTCTGTGCCATCAATACTACAAGAGTGGTATACTTGGTTACACGATTACAGATGGGGATGAAAAATAGTTCTGCAACTTTTCAGCATGCTATAGGGAATGTAGTATTTAGGGGAGTAAAAAATTTCATTGCCTACGAAGACAATATAATCATTTTTGTCAAGATGGAAGAAAGCCTGAATAAACACTTAAATGCCATCCTCTGAAGATAACTGAGGCACAAGTCAGAGTCAACAAAGAAAAATGTGTTCAAAAGACTACAAACATCTCATTTTTAGGCCGTGTGATATTGGTAGAAGGAATTAAACCTGCAAAAGAACTCACTCACAGAATCTGACATTAAATCACCCCCCAAAAAATACTAAGGAACTGCAATTCTTTCTTGGACTAATTGGATAATTTGGGTGATTCATTTCAAACTTCAGTGAGAAAACCGTTAGCATGCAAAAAGTAACTACTGCCAATCATTTTCAGTGGACAGGTAAGTGCCAACTTGAATTTGAGAATATTAAAGATGAACTATGCAAAGAACGAGAGTTTAAGCCATTTGGTCTTAAATTACTTATTGAGCTGATGGATGCATCAATGAAGAGTGTTGTGGCAATACTTTCACAAAATAGTTACCCTGTTCTCTATGTGTCAAGTAAATTGACACCTGTTGAATTCAATTGGTCAAATATCGAGGACAAGCCATCGTATAAGCTGCTACCCATCACAAACAATTTCTGCTAAGTGAAAGGTTCAAACTCAATATGGATCATAGATCTTTAAAATATATCTTCTACCCAAAAAACACCAATCCCAACAAAAGTTTCTGCTAGAATAGGGTGATGGGCTATTCAATTAATAGCTTTTGATTTTAATATATCTCATATCTCTGGCTCTAAAATTCCTCATGTTGATGCAATGTTGAAATTGCAAGTAGCAGATGAGGGAATTGCCTTTGCAGTTGAGCGAGTGACATTTCATTTGGAACCACATACATCAATCATGTGAAAAATATTACTGAATACGATAGACACATTCAGCAAATCACATGCATGGTCAAATCCAGAAAATGGACTTCACGAAACAAGTGTAACCTCCCTTTCAAATGCATGCATGATCAACTAACAATAGAAGATGGAATTCTATGTTTGCAAATGAGAATGTTTGTTCCTTACGAACTACATGACAGTGTGCTTCATGACAGTCATGATACACATTTTGGTATTCAGCAAATAATCAATAAAGTTTCTCTTGGGTTCTGGTGGCCAAACTTTGTCTCAAGGTGTGACTACCTTCATTTTCAACTGCACTGCTTGTCAGCAGATTTGAAGTATGAAAGACGATTTGACAATGATGTGGAATAAGGTTGGTCCTTGGGAACATATTCACATGGCTGTGGAAATAGAATTTATCTCCCTAGTCCAGATTCAAAATCGAATCTGGAAATTCTCCCTAGCGATATGGCCCATTATCCTGTCAAAAAGGAATGCTGATCTATGTGTTTTCCACTTGACTCATGATCTTTCTATACCATGGAAAGTTCAGCTAAATAACGAGTGACCTACATTGATTTAGCCATGGTTATAATGGTATATCCATTTTTCTTGCTGGTCTGTACCATTGTAAATACGAGGATTCTGTAAGGAGAAAAGCAGACAGAGAGGTCAACCAACATGACAGAGGCACTGTCATAGAGACAGAGCTATGGAATTCACCAGTGATACAGTTGTCTCATCTGCCACTTTCTCAGTTTCTTACTCACTCAGCTTTTGCTTCAGTAACATCATTCTATCTATGGATGGACTGCTGCTAAAATGACAAGGAACATGAAAGTCACATACTGTTTACTTTTTAAACTTACAGGCACATACGTTCACTCTGTTGCTCTCTGATCCCTATCCTACATTCTAGTAGTTGGCAAAAAAATGAAACAGCAACATTCCTTCAAGAAAATATAACTTTTGATACATAGCATGCATTCTGATTGTTTATAGACATACCTGCCCATCGTGGTTTGGCTTTACATAATATGTATCGATGAATAAAACATGTAATCAACAACTTCAGCCACTGTCCTTCTTTCATGGAGTCAGCATCAGCATCAGCTTCATCATCTTCACCTTCAACATAAATAACCACACTATTACAGAGCTTTCAAGAACTGCATTGGCAATTTAGTCATCATGGATTCGTATTCAAACTACATCGATGCCATCCCTTGTACCTCACACAAAAAAAGGAAAATGTACAAAAGTGCTTGATGCATCTCTTTGCTCTGTTTGGACTGCCAAAAGTTGCTGTATCAGAGAGTGCACCTGAATTTATAGCATTGAAAGGCTGGTTATCGAACCTTGGCATAAAAAGCATATATACTCCACATTATCATCCACAGTCAAATAGGCAAGAAACATGCCTTATCTGCCTTGAATCCTGTCACAGACAATTGGTATCCCTATTTACAGTGAGTTCTACTCAATCCTCAATCTTCATCAGGTGGGAAAGCTGCTTCACCTGGGGAAAGGTTATTCGGAAGACCATTACATCCCAGCTGCAATCCACGATTCATACCATTTACTAACATCTGGTACTGCAACAAACGCATGACAAAAGCAAATCCCATCATATATTTGGCACAGAAAGGTGTGAATACTGCGACCAATGCAAACAAAAGCTGGATAGTTAGTGTCGACCAATTGCTTCCATCAATGGGTTGTTTCAACTCACCTGGGTAGGAATCAACTCAAAGTTAGACAATAACAACTGTGGCATCAAGGTAGAGAAACCCAAGCCTCAAATGCATGGAGTTGATGAGATGATGATTGGAGTAAACTAGTGATCTGGCAGAAAAAGAAACCCACTGAATCAACTTTCTTATTGAGGTGACGAGTGTCGTAAACTCCTAATCAGTATCTAACAAATGCTGTACATTTGTATAAATAATTAAAAATTGCCAGTCACATGGCATGCATGAGTTTTATGTGCAATTAAAATAAACACAATTGATTGCATAGCTACAGGATTATGGCTGATGTTGTTACCCTCTTCACTTATGTTCTGCTGTTGGTTGTGTTTCCGCTACGGTAAAATAGAAATTCACAGTTTACAGTTATTTATTTGATCCTTGTTCCTATACCTGTGCTTATAAATAAGCATCTGTAAAGGTTTGCACAGATGTTTGCTAACAAGCATATTATAAGTTCCACCCTGCATTTAATTTACCTTCATTCATTTTTTTAACATATGCTGTGTCTACAAGAAGGTGTGGCATATGCACTATTGTTTATACAAAGATAAATAGTACTGACAGATTAACTGACTTTAAGTACATCTATGTCAAATTTTCGATGCAAGCTATGCGTTTTTTTATATTGTAATACTGTCGTTGATAGTGAGCTTATGTCAGGGTAAGGAAGTGCACGAGAGAAGAAAGCTTTCTATATAGATTTCTGATGCAGAAGGTTCCCGGTATAGGTGGTGGCATGGAATGGAAGGATGCACCATGAACAAGCAAGCCGCATGGCTACTCTACAGCAGTTATATAGTAATGAGAGACAAATGAAACTTTTAATGAATGAGATATACAAAAAAATAGCATGAAAAGGACAGGGTATACATATTTTCAGGACAGTAGTAAAGTGAGCTGGCCCATAACAATACATAGTTTTACAAAAATTAATTCGAATGACATTTAACTTCTCGACAGTGTAGCTGTAGACTTGTTAGAAATGCAAATTGAAATGAAATAAAATAAACTGGCACTAAAATTAAAAGCAAGAAAAAACGGAATCAGGCTTATCTGAAGATTTCTTTTTCATTTACAGCAGTACAGTAATGGCTCCATAATCCAACTAAGGTAAACAAAAAGATATTTATGAGGGAAACGACAGGAAAGGAGGGCTGTCCAACTGGAAGTATATAAGCCATGCTGACTTTGAACAAGCAAGCTGCATGGCTACCCTGCAGCAGATACATAGTAATGAGAGACAAGAATATCATAGAAAATGTAGTATTGAGGAATTTGAAAGATATTAATGAAGATAATTAATTTTAACATTAATAATAATTATTTCTTACTGACGCTGAGTAGGTGAGACCGAAAGGTGTGCATATGTATGGGTTGATAATGGTGGGGGGGGGGGTCCAAATAAGTAGACATTGGAATTGGAATTATTATAGTCATCTAAAGTCATTAAAACAACAGTGATCAAACAATGATATAATTTCGTTTTGTTGTAATTATAATGCTGACATATGCTCTAATTTTGGTCTGATATACAATTTAGTAAAATATGGCAATTAAGAAACCTTTAATTCACCAAGTTTTTCCTGAAATTAAAACAGATGGAATATTAACCCTCAAAAACATGGAAGTGACTGCAATGGTCCTTTTTTTGTTGAAGCCATTTTTATAATATAAAAGAATTATTTAACTT
>NC_068999.1:30830384-30832292 GCF_001194135.2 Octopus bimaculoides | reverse complement strand
CCTCCCACCCAAAAAAAAATAGTTAACTCACGAGAATTTTGTAGGATTTGTCATTCAGGAAAAAAGAAAAGTAGAATTCACCATCGAAAATGTCAGATTTCTATGTATGAAAGCTACAGATTTTATACAGTTTTGTGCTTAGAATGTGGAAAATAATTTTTTTTTATGTTTTGTGAATATTTTTCAATGAAAATTTGACTTGAACTAGTATTTTCACCTTCATGTGTCTATGTCACTTTCTTTTCATATTTTCTAGGGTTAAGGCAATGCTTAAATCTACCAAAAAGAAAAAAAAAACAGATAAGAAAGTAAACTCTATAAAAAAAAAATAACTCAAAATTTGTTTAATAAACTCAGTTAATTGAATCTAATAATAGGCAGGGAGGGCAAGAACTGAAGTCATGTTTCAGCTTTATTAGACCTCATCAATGAAGCATCAAATGGTGAAAGATACAATTCAATTTTTAAATTGTCAAGACTGCAGTTGTGTATCATGTTGTATGCTACATCTATGAGTTAACTCACTTAGCTTAGTCATAGGGTTTTGTGAGTCTCTAATTAGTCAAAACTATCAAAAAATGAGACTTGCTTTCTGTTGTTGTTAGAAAAGCTCAATTACTGCCAAGTAAATTCTGCTTTAGTTCAAAACATTTGCAAATATCCTCCCAAACACAAATACTAATGAAGTAAAAAAGAAATGTATTCTAAGATTGCTACCATATTTGGAAGGATTCCAGCTGAATTTTCTTTTTTTTTTACTCTGTAACTATAAGAAGTTGTATGTTAACATCTAAAGTCCTTGTATCATTTAGTCAATCTGTCTATCTGACTGGCAATTGTTCATGTTTACATTCTTTACAACTGTGACTTTTAAAACAAGAAACAGATAGTTAACAACAAATTTTATAAAATGTGTTTAGATGTGTTCTGTGTTTAAACTACAGAACTGGTTCTTAATAAAATTACTGTGTTTCAAACAGTACAACATTTTATAACATTTCTGTGTTGCAAACTACCCAATACTCTATGAAAAATGTTTGTGTTGTAAATTATTCAACATCTTTTAACACCTCTGTCTTACAAATGATCCAACATTTTGATTGTTAAGAATATTCCATGTTGTTACTTAAAGATCACAAAAGTATTGAAAACCTATGCATCTTTTCTGTTTGGCTGCCAAGATTTCAAAGATCAAAGTTTATTGAAAATTTTTTAATTTTGTACATTAATGTAGTTTTTCAAGCTGAATTGCTGGAGATATTTCACTTTTTCCAGAAAGAATTTAAAAAAAAGTTATAGAGGTTTAAAGTTTGATAATTTTCACCCAGTCAGAAAACAAGATTTGGAAGCTGTCATTTTGTACATGACTGTACATTTTGTCAACATCCTGAAAATAGCACGTGTGTTTTTATATGAAACTGTAAACAAATGAATTACACATGACATATAACTCCTCATTAAAAAGTGTACTACATGTGAATATAAGCAGTTGCATATACATGTAAACAATAAAACATGTGTCACATATGAATATAAACAGAATATGTGTCACATGTATATCTCATTATTTGTGCATAAACAAGTATATATTTATATGTCACAAGTAAGTGGTGAGCTGGCGGATTCATTAGCATGCTGGGTAATATACTTAGCAACAGTTCATTCATCTTTATGTTCTGACTTCAAATTTGGCTGAAGTCAGCTTTGCCTTCCATCCTTTTGGGGTCAATAAAATAAGTTCCAGTTGTGTACTGGAGTCGATGTAATCAACTTACTCCTTCTCTCAAAACTGCTGGCCTTGTGCCAGAATCTGAAACCAATAGATGTCATACGTATGTATAATCATGTCTTACATATGTATAAAGATCTCATATGGTTTTATATATGTCAAGATTTCTCATATATATA
>NC_068999.1:30811982-30830167 GCF_001194135.2 Octopus bimaculoides | reverse complement strand
GTGGGTGTTTTTACGTGCCACCAGCACGAGGGCCAGTCAGGCAGGTACTGACAACGGCCACGCTCGAAATGATGTGTTTTACGTGCCACCTGCACAGGAGCCAGTCCATCGGCACTGGCAACGATCTTGCTCGGATGTCTTACTGGCAAAGGCCACGCTCGCATTGGTGTATTACGTGCCACCTGCACAGGAGCCAGTCCATCGGCACTGGCAACGATCACGCTTGGACGGTGCCATCATGATTTTGCTTTCGCTTGCCCCAAGAGGTCTTCGCAAGCCGAGTTTAGTGTTCCTACAAATTTAGTTCGATTTTGATTTCGATTGCCTCAACAGGTCTTCGCAAGCGGAGTTTAGTGTCCAATGAAGGAATGTTACACGTAAGTGGGCTGGCTACATCCCTGGCAAAGGCCTTCGATTTTGGTCTCACTTGGCTTGCCTGGTCTTCTCATACACAACATATTTCCAAAGGTCACGGTCACAAGTCATTGCCTCGGTGAGGCCTAATGTTCGGAGGTCGTGCTTCACCACTTCATCCCAGGTCTTCCATGGGTTCCCTCAAACGCTAGGGTGTGGCACTTTTTCACGCAGCTATCCTCATCCATTCTCACCACATGTCCATACCAACGCAATCGTCTCTCTTGCACACCACAACTGATGCTTCTTATGTTCAACTTTTCTCTCAAGATACTTACGCTCTGTCAGGTATGCACACTGACATTACTCATCTATCGGAGCATACTGGCTTCATTTCTTGCGAGCTTTCCTGTTTCGTTTTCCTATCTTGTTTTCTGTCCGCCACTACCCTCCACGAAAACAATTTAATTTGTGTTGGTGGGAAAAACCATTTTAACGATGCGTACTGCCTTAATTCTTTGAAACGCCGGAGTTTTAATGGTGGCAGCTGATGAAGGGGATGTTTCTATGTGGCCTGCTTGTTTGTTGCACCTTGTTTACCATTTTGTCCTTGTTCTTTTGCCACGTCATGTACCCAGTTATGTATCTATATGTACATGTAGATAAACGTATATACATACATGTACATATATATGCATATACTCATATATTGTTTATATATATATATATGTATATATAAATTTAGTGAATGGAGTAAAACACATATGTTAACTGCATACTTTTATTTCCAGCATATGTTTCGAAGATTACAAATTATACCTTCCTTTTATTTGTTGGAAATAAAAGTATGCAGTTAACATATACATTTTACTCCATTTACTAAATTTATATATACTCAAGTACCCAAAATAACAAGGAGTTTCTACCTCATAAACAGAAGTTACACCACAGTCATTTTGTGATCTTTGCTACCCTGGTATCTATTAACCAATTTATTTTATCCGAGTTATTTATTAACTAGGAGAAAATAAATACATATAATGAAATATATGTATGTATATATATATATATATATATATATATATATATATATATATATAAACATATACATATATAATAAGATTCAGGTGCATAAGACACTTGAAGGTAAGGCATCGGGTTAGGTCAGAATTAAAATGCATACACAGCAATTATATAGATAAATACCAACCTTGGTACAGAAGTACTGGCAGAACAATATTCAGGTTATGTAAACAATTAATTGAACTTAACTGAGTATATCATCAGCCCTTAGGCTAATTCAGAAATGCACATTTTATCAAATATACATGCCAAGTATACTTCAGAACATGTAAGGGGCAGGTTCTGAGAATGGTGAATTATAAATAACAAATGATGGATAGGTATCAATTCATTGCTGCCATTTCTAACAAACTTTTTAATTGATTAATGAATACATTATATCATTATAAAAAATGTTCTCCTCAAATGGATACACAAATTTTACAATTAAGACCGTTTAAAAAAAAATTTAATCCATGGCATATACATATTTAGTGATTTCACTATCAATGCTTGTTGTAGAATCTTTCCAACCTGTCTGAGATCACAGCTGTTTCTATGATACAAACTTTCTATTTTAAAGTCATCTAAATTAAAATTTTCCAACAAAATTTCAAGTTAATCTATGTTCCCAAACACCAACTTAATAATGACCATGTAATTTTATTAAGTCCTTCATTATTTTCAAAATTAATTGGAATAAAGACTGTGCTTCCACAGAAATATGATAAAAAGGTTAAAAAAAAAAACCTTTGACAATGTTGTCAGTATGATCATAATGGAAATAGTTCTTTGACCACAAGTTTAACTTGGGGTTAAACAATAACAACAACAAAACAATGGAAGCTTTACACTGTTACTCAAGCTGCAAGAAATGGCAGTGAAAATTTTTCTCAAATTACATCTTGTCATCTTGTAAGAAAGGACATGCTAGATAATGTGGTCTTAGATAGTTGAGATGCATACTGGGATATTTGTAGTCATAAGTCAACTTGATTAGAGATTATATGGAGCTAAATGACAATGGTAACAATAAAAGAGAGTGAAATTGAGCAATAAAATAGTCCTTGTTGCTGGAAACATCCTTGAAAACATTTGTAATGGTAGATTCTGTAATGTTCCATTAGACATCAGTCAAATTGATTCTTAGATTTCAAATAGAAAATACGGAAATAACATGGCAGCCATTTTGAGGAAGTTTGTCTGAAATAAATGGTGTCATAAAGGAGGGGTTTTTTCAGTTCTAAAATTACTCACAGCAATAATTATTTTCTGCAAAGAATTCTTCATGATGTATACTTACACCGTCTAGCTAAATGGATGTTTATAGAAAATGTCCATTCTTTTTCTTTTTGTGGCCAAGTCCTGTGTCTCCTTAAATAATAATGACCACAAATGTCTCTCTCTCTCTCTCTCTCTCTCTCTCTCTCTCTCTCTCACACACACACACACACACACACACACACAGACATACATACCCAAGGTGTTTCTTTTGTCTTTCCTATAAAGTTTATAATGACAATATTTTGCCCCTATTTTATATGACTGCTGTGACCATAAAGGCACATGGTGTACTGGTTAGAGTATCGGGCTCACAATCATGAGGTAGTGAGTTCAATTCCTGGACCAGGCTGTGTGTTGTGTTCTTGAGCTAGACACTTTATTTCATGGTGCTCCAGTTCACTTGGCTGTAGAAATGAGTTGTGACATTACAGGTGCCAAACTGTATCAGCCTTTCCCTTTCCCTTGGATGATATCAGTGGCATGAAGAGGGGTCGCTGGTATGCATGGTCACCTGCTGGTCTTCCATAAACAATTTTGCCTGGACTTGTGCCTCAGAGGGTAAGTTTCTAGGTGCAATCTCATGGTCATTCATGACCGAAGGGTGTCTTTACTCTTTTTTACTGTCACCATACATTCATAGAGTGTCTGCTTATCTGGTATATCTCAAGGTTTGTTCTATACTTTACAGTACATTCTTGACAATCAGAAATATCCACGAATATATATCTGTTTACTGCTACATATGAATGTGTGTGTGTGTTAGAATACTGCTGTAAAATGTGTGTGCACTAGAAATCAGTGTTTGGGAGATTGTGAAATAAACAGAAGTGATGAAAAAAGATGAAAAAATATAAGTAAATAAATAAATACATCATCTAATAATATATCTTTTTTTTAATTTTATTCCAGAGGACGGACATTGAATCCACATGACTGAAGTAAGTCATTTTCTAATATTTCTATTTTGGAAATAGATATATAGATGAATATTTTAATATTATTGATACAGAATATAGTCAAGATATATTCCTGAAGTGGAATTGAATTGAATTTGGCTTTATTTAATTTTCTTATATCTGAATCAAGAAAGTGTGGTCACAATTAGAATTGTTTCTTGATAGCAATGTGTAAATGATGTATCTATATATCTCATGAAACATATTTAAAGAAATATATTATACTTCCTGTACAGCATTCTTTTTTTTTTTTTTTGTTCTTTCCTTCTTTCTACATTTATTTTCATACCTCCATATCTATTATCACAGTTCTATATATCTACATATTATCACAATTTTATATATCTACATATTATCACAGTTCTATAACCTACATATTATCACAGTTCTGCATACCTACATATTATCAGAGTTCTGTATACCTATATGGTATACTCAATTCATACAAAGGATAGTCCTGAAGATTGAAATCCAATAAAATGGAGAACATGCACCTAAATGAAATAATACAGGTAGAATCTTCCTGTCAAAACTTCTGTAAAAACAGACCAGACATAATGATCTGTGAGAGATAAAGTATCTACAGTAATAGAAATCATTTGCTAAGTGTATGTGTTAACATGTAAGTATAATTCATTCAGCACTTTTTTTTTCTCTCTCCATTCATCTCGCACATTCTCTCTCTGTCTCTATCTATCAATCTCTTTATTTATCTGCCTGTATCTTTTGAAATACTGTAGTAACCATCCATTTTATTACAATTGCCACTTCTATCTCTTCAGCTCATTAAGTGAGGGTATTAATCCACCTGCAATCTATTTTATCTACTGTCACCAAATAAATAGAAACTTGTCTTTATTGGCTTCGAATGCTTCTAGGAGATTAGAACAAGTTTCCACCCCTCTCTCCTTCAAATTGGGTGTCAACTGCCAAGGTACCCACTTTGCACACATTTTCAGTTACCCAAAGTCTTCCACCATCTTCCGCAATGCATTTTAACTACAGTCCAGTTATGCAGTAGGTTCAGACCTCATGACTCAGCTGACTGCATAAACCAACCTGTACATTCACTGGTGACTTGTGTCAGTGGTTACAGTTGATAGTCTCCTCCTGTGTGGTTTGTCTTCAATCCTGGATTACCCTTTGTTTTATCCTTCTTTAAACTTTTTCATTGATCTGTGCACATTGCTCTTATCAATGATGTCATCTTTGGAAACAGTCTGTAGCTTTTTATGGATGTCAAAAAGTCTGCAGCCTCCTTCATCAAGAACTCAATGATAGAACATTGCTTCTGCTTGGAATTTATTATTTTCCTGATTTATAATAGAAGAGTTGCTCTACCAACATGTGCAATTTGAATGATTTATGTCAGTTAGTATAAAGCTAGGCACACTTTTGCCTTATTTTCAGTTCAACATCTGCAGTTGATTTCTATGGTCAGTTTCCATATTTGGTGACTGTGGAGCTCTGGTAGATGAAGGAGCTGACAAACTCCTTTGACATCCAGGCAATATGGAAAGGGGGAAGGTCTGAACCTTCAACAACATGCATCAGACAGGTTATTACCTTTTTTTTTGTTTTTTACTTGCTGGTTTTGGAAGAAGTAGTGATGTTTCAGCTCTCTTAAAAACATGTATGCTTGTCTTGGATCTTTGTAAGTCATCAGCAGCAGGAAAGATATGAATTGGGAAGGAATTGCCGAGGACTAACATTCTAAGAAAGAAAGACTGAGTATCATGATAAGTATGAAGCTTGTGGATACAACAAGGACAATGAGAGAAAGTAAGATAGGAATGCCTGAGTGAAGATGGTATAATTGCAGCCAGTACTGTAAAGTAGAGGTCATTATAGCAGCAGTAGAAAAGATAGAGACACATTACAGTATGCCTATAGACCAGAGACTTAAGTGTGTTTTTACTGAAGACAGCCACTTGGTTCAAATTTTGTCAGAAGCATTCTGCTGTGCCCTTAGTGTAGTTTAATCACATCTAATAATAGCTGTTTAGACACATTGCAATATTGATCTCTTGGCATGAAAAGCAATTTGTTTCTTTAAAAACATCTTCTCTGATGATTTACAAGCAAATAGAAAACTCTGCCAAACATTCCTATACTGGAAAATACAAGGTGTCCCAAAAGTCACTGATGGGTTTCAATTTTTAATAACATCCTTAAGTTTATAAATAAATGCATGAAAGTTTGATACAATATAAAGGATATAATGGAAATTAATATACACAAGTCAAATTTTGCAACACCACTACATCACATATCAAAAATGACATCGCTTAAATGGCAGCCATTTTCAACTTCACACGCATGTGCTCTTTCCAAAACTTGCACCATAACACTCAAAAGAGTTTCAAACCCACTTCTCTGATTAATTTATTGATGTTCTCCTTCAGTTGCACTAGGGTCTCCTGTTTGTTGATGTAAACCCTCTCTTTCAGGTATCCCCATAAGAAAAAATTCCAGCTAGTCAACTCTGGAAAACGTGAAAGACATTGCCATAGTGGGAAATTTTTCTCTCTCCAAAGCACTGCCATAGCAACTGCTTTGTTTTTCTTGCAGCATGAACAGTTGTCCCATCTTGCTGGAACCGTATGTGAGGTCTACTTTGAATGGCCTTCATATTCCCCAAACTTGACTGACCTGGATATTTTCTTGTGGGGATACCTGAAAGAGAGGATTTACATCAACAAACCAGAGACCCTGGGGCAACTGAAGGAGAAGATCAATAAATAAATCAGGGAAGCAGTGTAAGTTTTGGAAAGTTTTGGTACAAGTTTTGGAAGGAGCATAGGTGTGCAAAGCCGAAAATAGCTGCCATTTAAGCGATGTCATTTTTCATACGTGATGTAGTGGTGTTGCAAAATTTAACTTGTGCATATTAATTTCTATTATGACCTTTATATTTTATCAAAATTTCATGAATTTATTTGTAAAGTTAAGGAAGTTATCAAAAATTGAAACTTTTTAGTAACTTTTGGGACACCCTGTATATAAGAAGCAAATTATGAAATAGTGAATGTTCTCAGGAATCTAATTATTTCTTGATTGTTAATTAATTCAATAAAAAAAAATGTCAAGCTTAATCTGAGTATAATGGCAACAAAATCAGTTATTGATGTATTAAGAAATGTATTAAGAATAATAAATTTTGTAATTTCCTGGAACCTTTCTAATGAATATCATCATTTAACTATCGTCACTTGGTTTCATTTAGAATATATTGAGATATGTAGCTTGAAACAATCATCTATGTAGTTTGAGAGTTTGATGTAACAATAATTGTAATTGATGCTAACTCATTATGGCATTATTATTTCTTATGCTTTCAGCTGGATTCTTAGTATAAACTATTTTATTGTTGATATTTCAAATCATTTGGGTTTATAATGCACATCCAAAATATAACTCAGACATACAACAAGAAATGCAGAATATGTAAAATGCCCAAATTTCCATAAATTTTTTTTCAAGGGATGAGAATAACCAGATGTCTTTGATACTTTCTTTCTTCTCTTTCATCTGATCTCTGCTAAATCATTAGTTTGGTGTTATTAACTTTGCAATTATCTTGTATGTTTAATTAGCAAAGTGGGAGAGATTGTAGTAATATGTAAGTAACTCTCATTTCTTCATACTAATACTTACATTTCATGTTGTCATGATGTGTAATGAATTATTGTCTTCACTGACATTATTAACAATAGAGAAAGGTAGGTATCAAATTTATGGGAAATTCAAAATTGGAAATTGTGATTTTGAAACTTTCCCAAGGACCAGTGAAATAGTTTCAACTAGGAACTGGAATGCACTTTCAGATTGAAGTCATCAAAAAAATACTTATACTTTATAACACTGGCTGAGAGAGAGAGAGAGAGAGAGAGAGGGAGAGGGAGTGTGTGTGTGTGTGTGTGTGTGTGTGTGTGTGTGTGTGTGTGTGTGTGTGTGTGTGTGTGTGTGTGTGTGTGTGTGTGTGTGTGATAAGATATTGAACTGTTGCAAACCACCATCATCATCATTTTATGTCTGTTATCAAGCTGGAAAAGGCTGTATTGGTCAGTAATGTCCATATCAGTTGTTATTCAGAATTACTGCCATCTTAGATATCTCACTCATACAGTTGTGGTATGACTTTTTAGTTTTCAGCAGTTGGATGCTCTTCCTAATAGCAGTCACTTTACAAAGTGTACTGGGTGCATTTTCATGCTACCAGCACAGTGAATTTGTCTTCTCCACACAATACCTCTGAGTGTACTGGATACATCTTATTGTAACACCAGCATGATAAGATTGTCTTAAACCCTGCAAAACTTTCTTTTGTATATTGTCCTAATTCATTCTAGGCAATGTGACGAAGAGAGAGAATAGGGAATAGTGCAATGACAGAAAATCCAGGACAATCAAATAAAGAAAGTGAAAGAGTATGAGAAGAGAAATAGAATGGTTTGAGCAAGAGAGTGTAAGAGGTGGGAGTAACAGAAGAGAGACAGTGATGATTGTTAAATGTTTGATAGAGAGTACAATGTAAATAAACAAAGTTTATGTCATAAAAGTTTGCTCAGAAAATGTTATTAACAATGTGATGGCATTCTTAAAGGAATTTATCTTGATATGAAACAACAGATCCTGCTTGGTCCTAAAACCAAGGATGCCAGAAAATTGGTAATGTACCTCTGCTGTTATTGGGGAAAATGGAGGTGGTGGTATTTTTGTCATGATGGTAAGGATGGTTATGTTATTGGAAGTTGTGTTAGTGAAGATGGCATTACAGGCAATGGTAGTGTAAATGGTGGTGGTAGTTTCTGTATTAAATATGATATTGATGGTGATGGTAGTGATTGTACTTTAGGTGGTGTTGATGATGATGTTATGTTGTTTATGGTGGTAGTAGTATCATAGATGTTAATGGAATTGTAGATGGCAGCGGTGGTGGCAGCAGCGGTGGTGGCAGCAGTGGCGGCGGCAGTGATGACAGTGGCAGTAGTGGTGGTGGTGGTGCTGCTGCTGCTGCTGCAACACAACTGAGTAACTACGCCCTTGGAACAGGTAGCCACCTTAAATATTCCTAATTAGAATGTTAAATACTTGCAATGCTATTAATATCAGTATAACAGAAACATTGAGAACTGTGACTAATACCATTTGCTAAGTTTGTTTCTGTATCAGTTGTCAAATCACAATTTTTATTGAGTCTGGACCAACTCAAAGCTTGACAGCCTGATTCTATATTTGTTCAACAAAGATACAAGCATAAAAACATCAAAACTAGTAAAAATGACGGGAGGCTGGAGGTTTATACGTTTGGCTCTCTAGTCCAAGAGCTTCTGTTAAGTCTGTATTTGCTACCACCCTGCTTCTTTGTACCTTCTCACTAACCCCTCTCTCTCTATATATGTATCTCTCTCTCTCTCACCCTCTGTCCTTGTACCCTCTCTACTATACAGCAAGTATAACTAACATTGGTACTTTGTACAGCTCTCCTCCTCTATCACCAGCTCCCCTCACCACTCTGTTTTGTTATTTTTCTCTCATCCCCTCCACCCATCCTGTTTTTCTACAATCATTGAACTCATTACTATTCATATTCTCAGTCTGTACCATGAACATCATGGAAAAGTGTAGTCTCCTCAGATGTAGGGGCCATTAGGCATTCTCATTAGCACTGATGTCCTAATAAAATGCATCCAATATACTATGTAAAGTGATTGGCAAACAAATGAAGATGACATAACCTTAAGAAGACTCTTTAATTTTGGCAAAGAGATGATAATCTCTGTTGTGCTGGTACCATGATAACAAGTATCGTGTTCATTGTGATAATTGAGAGAGTTTTTTTAAGGCCTATTTCATTAATATTTGCACAATCTTCATTTTCAATTTCGTCAGTTTTCCTGTAACTTTTTGGTTCTAGGTGATATCAAAAAGGTTCCAGACTAGTTATGTGTGATAAAAAAATAACTTATTTACGAAAGTTTTAACCTCATCTCCTTTGAAATAGTCACCTTGCACAGGAATACACTAGTTCCAGCGTTCCTGCCACTTTTGGAATCTTGCCTGGAAGTCATTTTCCATAAGTAAGTCAAGTACCGTCTGTGATTCACTCTTGATCTTGACAACAGTGTTAAAACAGCGATCTTTGAGCTGCATTTTCATCTTGGGAAAGAGATGGAAGTCTGCAGGTGCTAAATCCGGGGAATAGGATGGGTGCAGGAGTGATACCATGTTGTTTTTGACAAGAAACTCATGAGTGAGGAGAGCTTGGTGACAGAGTACATTGTTGGGAAGAATCCAATTCTTTGCAGGCATTATGATTGCCTGCAGGGACCCATACGACAGACCACCAACATCAGCAATGTTATTGATTGCCCTCTCACAATCCTCTCATGCACAAGCTGATGAATTTTCTCCACGTTTCCAGGGGCGGTGCTTGTGACAGGTTTTCCAGTTCACACATCGTCTTCCAAGGATGTTCTGCTTTTGAAGTGCCCTCCATGAGGCCCAACATTCGTCCCATGTCCCGTGTGTTTTCTTGAGTCTACCTCTTCCAAAAGTTCCCTTTACAATTAGAGATTGGTACTTCTTTACACAGCTGTCCTCATCTATATGCATGACATGACCATACCAGTGCAGTCGTCTTTCTTGCACACCACATCTGATGCTTCTTATACCTAGCTTTCTCTTAAGATACTTACACTTTGTCATACATGCACACTGACATTGCACATCCAGCGAAACATACTAGCTTCATTTCTTTCAAGCCTATATATATAGTAGAAACTACTATATATATAATATATATAATATAGTATATATATATCACATCACATCACATCACACCACCATGCACACACTAGCACAGACCACTTCCCAGCCCCATACCATCATACACACACCTACACATACACACATGCACATACATGCTCTCTTATACACACGCACCTTCGTTTTGGGATCACCACTACTTTATTATCTCCCCTTCTTCCTACCTCTCCTGTGCGACTCTTCTGTCCAGCATTCGCCATGATAGATCGCTAGCCACTACACATTCTCTATTTTCTTTCCTTGTTTCTTTCTGTGTTCCTTTCTGTGGAAGAGCGTAGTCTCGAAACGTTAAAGACTTTTTCACTTCCCAAGCATTAAACTAATACATCTGTTCGTTATCTACACCACCTGTCTTCATCTTTTGTTTTTTTGTGAATTCCCCCCCCCCCCCTGAACAGATGTATAGCATAGTTTCTACTATATGTATATAGTAGAAACAATGGATACAGAAGATAAAGTATACTGGAAACTTTATTAATCACACTGATCATTTCGATACATCTTGCATCACTCCCTTGCAGGTGGGAAACTATGTAAAATTTAGTTTGGTCATTCAGTGATGTTAAATGATTTGGCAGGTGAAAATATATTCAGTGTTTCTAAAGTGTAATGTGATGTACATGAGTAGTAAAATACAAATGAACTGAGAGAAAAACTGGGTATAAGAGGAATTAGATGTAGTGTGCAAGAAAGAAGCCTATGCTAGTATGGTCATGTAATGCATATGGTCACAATGATAGCTACATAACGAAGAGCTAAGCACTCAAATGTTATTGGAACTTGTGGAAGAAGGAAACCCAGGGAGATATAACATGAACTGGTGAACACTGATCTGAAGATGTTGCATCTCATGAAGATGAGAAAGCACCATGCTGATGGGCAATACGCTGTGTCAGAGAAGATCCACCCACCCATGCAAACAAGGTGAAAGATATTTTTAAAAGGGCCATTTATACCTGTTAAATCATCATCTACTGCCCCTCTAGTTTATTCAGTCCTCTTTTATTTCTCTATATTTTATTCACCTAATCCCTGTGCCATGGCATCAAGGAAATGAGAGAAAACTTTATATCTGTCCATAAGCAATCTCCTTTTCTACCACCAATCATTCTCCCATGACTTCTTTCTCCTACCACTCCCTCACTCCCAGGTCATTAACTATCAACATCTATCATCCTTTCTTATCACCAAACATTTCTGTGAATCACGTTTTCCTCCACCTCTCTCTCTCTCTCTCTCTCTCCAGTAAATATGCAGCAACATTAATGTTTTTTTTTTTCCATCACAATGCCTGAATAATTAAAGATTGATTGCATTGGATCTGATGGTATCTGATATACTCTCCCCAGTCTCTCTCTCACCAGCAAATGTAACTTTTAATACTGTCTTCTCAGTGCTGCTAGATATTATACTCTTTCACTCACATTGCCCTTTTACTGACATCCATTACACTCATACCATTGCCACTCACACTATTCATCATTCATGAACTTTCTCACTGATTGACATTACAGTTCTGTGCTGCTAAACATTACTCAGTTGATCCCAGATCACTCATTATTGACATCCATCACACTCTTAATGTCAATCATTTCTAATGATTAGTCATAACTTGCTCTCCAAAATTCTACTCTCACAACACTCAGCCAATACTATACTCCTGCCATTATTTCCTCCTTCATCGTGCCTTTTAGCATTCTCTTTCTCATTTTTCCTTTCTTCCACACTGTCATCTTACAATACTCTTGCTTTTTTTCTCCTTCACATCTTGGTTTTCTGCTATAACTTTTTTCTCTTTTCATTTTATTGGTCATGTCATGAACAGAGACAATATAGTGATGAGAACCCCTATTGTTTTGCAGAGCACAAGGCATCAACTATGTCAGTGCCAGGATAAAACACAGTACACTCTGTAAACTAGTTGGTAAACAAGCAGGGGCAATGTAGGGTGTTGAAAGGAGCTATTAGTTTTGTTTTCTTGAGGACTAGACTACCTCTATAACGTTGGTGCCAAGATAAAATGTACCAGTGCACTGTGAATGTGAAGTGGTAGGAGTTAGAAAATGATCTAGCCATAGATATTGTGACAAAATGAAATACAAACAAGACATTGTCTCCAGACACGGTTAGGAGGACAGTATATCCAAATAAGGACTAACTTAAACTGTTATAGCTCACCTTACATAGTCTAGCAAGAAAAACAAATGTAGAATTATATTTTTAGCTGTGTATAGACTGATTATACAGTTGTCCATGTTTAAAAATGTGACGATATGATCTCAAAATATTACATCATGTGAAGATGACAAAAGACTACATTGAATGGCAATATGCAGTGCTAGAGATGATCCAACCATCGATGCAAATTAGGTTAAACTAGTTAAAATGAGATTAGTGATAGTAAGTCAAGCATGGGCAACCTGTGGCTTGTGGGTGGCATGTAGCCTTTGACATGTTGTTGTGTGGCCCTCGATGAGTTTCTAGGTTATTAATTTCATACTAAGAGAAATAAACTTTCATACTAAGACAAACAAAATAAAAAAGAACTGCAAAAATTCAGTGTAAAGTGGGTAAGTAATATTTCATGCATATGTGTTTTATCATGCAGTGCTCTCCCACTTGGAAATGGTACAATGCATCCCCCAGTTGACGAAAAGTTGCCCATCCCTGTGTTAAGTCATCATCTACAGCCCCACTTGTTAATTCAATATCCTTTAATCTTTATCAGCCATTCTCCTATTTCATGTATCATAACACTGCAGCTATTGACATTTGCTATATGATTCTATACAATTAAAGACAATGACTATATAATTCTATATATCTATAGATTCTGATTATATTGTTTTATAAGTATATAGCCTATTATATTATCATTACCATCATCATCTTTTAACATCCATTCTCCATGCTGGCATGGGTTAGATGGTTTGACTGGAGTTGGCCTGCTCAAGGGCTGCATGAGTTCCATTTGTCTGTTTTGGCATGGTTTCAATGATTGGATGCCCTTCCTAACACCAACCACTTTACAGAGTATACTGGGTGTTTTACATGGCACTGGCACAGGCACCTTTATGTGGTACTTGCACAGGTACTTATACACGGAGAGAGAGAGAGAGAAAGAGAGAGATACCAGGCAAAATTGAGAAACTATGTGGCTCTATATACTCTGAGATATCATATGGCTCTATACGTCTGTAGATAATTGTTACATGGCTCATTATGCTTGTTGCTGTGTGGTTCTGTATACGTATAGGCTGTTCTACATGTATATATACTACGGGTACATGATTTTGTTTGTCTGCAGACAGTGGCAAAATAGTTCTACAGGTATACAAAAAATAACTGGGCATTTCCATTTGTCTATAAATTGAAGCTGATTATATGGGTCCATATGTCTTATAGAATGTCTCTATGATTCTACAGCTCAACAACCTTGACTATATGGTGCTATAAGTCTTTAGCTAGTGGCTAAATGTCTGTAAACTGTAGCCATATGAATTTATATGTCTCTAAACTCTAGCTGTATGATTCCATACATCTATACACTAAGTGGTACTATATCTCTGCAGACTGAAACTATATAGTTCTATAAGTTTATAATCTGTGGTTGTATTGTTCTATAAGTCTATAGACTATTAATGTATAGTTATAAATCTCCATAGACTGAGAGGATACAATTTTTTATGATTACAGTCTATGACTATCTGACCCTATATGTCTACAGACAGTTGAAATATTGTCCTATATGTGCAGAGAATGGCAATGTATACTTCTACATGCATATATACTGTTGTTATATGCTTCAGATCCTGATTTTATGATCCCTTATATCTATAAAGTATGACTCTACATTTCCCTGTGTCTATTTTATTGACTGTGACTATATTGTTCCATATATGTAGTCTCTAGTTCTAAGCTTTTATATGTCTATAGTTTGTAATTATAAGCGTTTTTTATTTGTCTATTGACTGTCTCTAAGATTCAGAATGTCTATAAAATGTAGCCATATGTTTCTAAATACCTAGAGTCTGGATGTATGGTTCTTTACGTCTACAGGCTCTCTGGTTCAATATGTCTATAGACAGTAGTTATATGTTTTTATATGCCTCTAGACTATATAGTTTTATATATCAACACACTGTGTCTATATGGTTCTATTTGTGTATAGATTGTTGTTATATGGTTCTATATACCTATATAGACTGTCAAAATATGTTTCTATTGCTAAATAAATCTGTTATAGACCATGGCTTTATGTTTCAATATGCTTATAATTTGTGTTCATATGGTTCTATAGATTTTGTTGCTTTATTGTTCTAAGTGTCTACTGACTATGACTGTATAGTTTTTATGTGTTTATAGACTCAGGCTACGTGGCTCTATATTTCTATATTTCATAGTTGTATAGTTCTATTTATATATATACTATTTATATATATGTACTGTGGCTGTACATTTCTATATGCCTGTAGGCTGTGGCCATGTGCTTCTATATCTTTTATCTTACATCTTTTACTTGTTTCAGTCATTAGACTGT
Organism: Octopus bimaculoides; assembly: GCF_001194135.2. Taxonomy (NCBI): domain Eukaryota; kingdom Metazoa; phylum Mollusca; class Cephalopoda; order Octopoda; family Octopodidae; genus Octopus; species Octopus bimaculoides. Next base: position 30,815,140 of record NC_068999.1, on the reverse strand, counting down.
GGCCATCCTGGAGCACAGCCTTGAAGAATTTCAATGGAATGAATCTACCCCAGTACTTATTTTTTTCATACCCGGCACTTATTCTATTAGTCGCTTTTGCCAAATTGTTAAGTTACAGGGATGTAAACATACCAGCACCAATTATCAAGCAGTGGTGAGGAATAAACACACATGAGTGCACACACACACACACACACACACACACACACACACTCACTCATATATATGTTTATAGACTGTAGCTATGTTTCTAAATGTAGTTACATCCTTCTGTATTTCTTGCAAACAGTTGCTAAATGATTCCATATATCTTTAGACTATGGTTGTATTATCCTATATGTCTATATATTATGGTTATACATTGTATATATATTATATATATTATGTATATATTATGTCTATAGACTGCAGCTATATGCCTCAGCTTTACCTTCAGATTTTGTAGTCATTTCTTTTCATTTTACATTCATTTTATCACCAGTATCAGTGAGCTTAAATTAATGTAGTTGAAATATTTGTAATGGTTTCTTAATTTTCTTAATTAGATCTGTTAATAGACTAACTGATATCTCATTTTTGCCAGCATGCTAAAATGGACATAAAATTTAAAATTTCTCTTTTCTACAAATAAATACATATTCTTCCTATTCATCATATTTTCACTTCTTTATTATCATATCATTGAAATTATTTTAACAACTTTATCTATGACTTCATTGTCTCAATAAAACTAGAAGGTCAAAGAAAAGTTTCGCTTTGATGAAAGTAAGAACAAACAAAAGACATGTTATATAGAGCAGTACTATTAAGTGTGATATAAAAATACTGCTAATACTTTGATATTATTCTGCAGGTTGATATTGCTGTATATTTTAATGCATGAATTTTATATATAATATATGTACGAAGAGGGATGAGGTTCTTTAAAAATGTTATGATTAAATACAGTTTATTTATAAATAGTTTTGTCTGAAGGAAGCTGCTATATCATGGTTGTGAAAGGTTCTCTGAGACTAGTGAGGTCCAGTGGATGAATTGTGTTATGGTTGTTAAAGACCTTCAAAGACAGATGAACTCCAGAAGAAAGGATTGTGTCATCTTGTCAAAAATCTTGTGAGAGCAGTCAAAATTCTTCCAAGATAACTGAGACCTGGTGGAAGTAACTGTGCCATGGATGTCAAAGGTCTGACACTGGAGTGTTTGATATGGTTGATGTTCTTCTTGAACAATTTGAGTTGATGCTTCCAGGGAAAAGTGTTATACTAATCTTATTTCAATGGTAACATCATCGAAGAGTCACCTCAACAGAAATGTCTTTCCAGAGATAATATCCCATGAGTAACAATGCTTTACTTGGTGTAATGCCTTCTCTCCAGATGTATAATCTCTCTGCACCAGTGATGCAATGTCTTACTAGGAATATTTCCTCACCAGTGGACATGCCTTACACAGCTATACTGTTTCCAGTCAGAGATAATATCTCCTCCCTGGGGTTATAATGTCTCCCCACAAAAGATATAATATCCTACCAGAAGTTTAATGTCCTTCATTCTCAGTCTAAGTAGTGAGATTCATTATGACATTAGCAGTATTTCTGAAGTCCAAAAACAACTTGGATGAGCTGGTGCAGTTGTGGGCTCATTGGACAAGGGTGTTTTGGTACTACCAAAATCTGTGCAGGAGGACAAAGTTTTGGGTCTTTAGGTCTCTGGTTCTCCCTGTTCTACTCTGTAGTTGTGAGACTTGAGCATTGTCTAGGACTCTTAGGAGCTTCCTGAACTCTTTTGGTACCAGGACACTTTGTAGGATTCAAGGTTACTATTGGTTGGATTTTATATCCAACCATACATCTCTACTCAGAAACTGGGATGTGTCCTGTTACTTGTATGATTCACAAGTGCCAGCTCAGACTGCTCAGTTTTCTGAGTTAGACCCTGCTTACCATGTTCTTTTCACTGAGGATCCAGCTGGATTGATGGTTCATGTTAGTTGACCACATGCTACATGCTACATGGTTACAGCAGATGAGGAGACATCTGATGAAGATTAGGACTGACTGGGACTTTGCTTGATGAGTTGCCCAAAAGGATCAACAAATGGTGAATGCAGCAATGCACTACAATGGTGAATTCCCTCACATACCACATGACCCAACTGATTTGAGATTTAGGCAGGAGAATAAGAAAGATGTGTAAGAAGAAGGGATACAAGAGGAAGACAAAGGGAGAAATGTAAAACTCATGGTAGGGCGTTCTAATAGAGAACATTTAATTATTTAACCATTCTGCCAGGCCTGTATTTAGCTCGGCATTTGTTGTCATTTTCATTAAGACACACTTAACATTTCCCACCCAACCCTCTGTCATAATCTTTTACAGTTCTTACAGCTGGATGTTCTGGCTCTCACCAATGTTGTTGACAAATTTAAAATTCCTATAATTTGGTAATTTCTTTAAGTCATTACAAGAAATATTCTCATGCTACATTTAATATCCAAAGCTTTTGTACAAATTATTTCTCATATAAATTTATTTTAAATTTCTTTGTCATTTGAAGAGTCTAAACAAGAAAAATATTCCCTGACATTGAATAATCTGGTGGAATTAGAGAAATTAATAATATGAAATGCTGAGAAAGATTTCTCAAAGTCTAAATAATTGTTGTTCATTTATAATATTCCATAAAATGTCCAATCACCTTAGCAGTTGTCTGTATTGTTAATAATCATACTATTATTACTATTTAAATTAACGCAATTATCCAAATATAGAATATTTTTTTTAATTCAAAAACAGATTTTTGTCTTTTTTTATCCAAAAGCAATTAAAATCTAGAAAGAAAAATCTTCTAGCTAATATTTAAAAACTAAAACATTAGCATTTATAATTGAAAACAACTTTTTTAATGAATCTTAATTTGAATATCAATGAATATTATTTTTGTTCTTAATTATTTCCCATTAAAATCCTTCTGTCCCCTTCTCAGAAGTCTCATCTAACTTTCTCTCCAGTTTCAACATGGATTATTATCTTGATTAATAAATTTGTGGTGCATTAAATGTTTTCTTCCAATGCAATACTACAAAATATAACTATAAATTTTAGTCAGCACTTTAAGATGTAATAAACAAATGTAAACAATTTGTTTCTATATATATA
>NC_068999.1:30808507-30810811 GCF_001194135.2 Octopus bimaculoides | reverse complement strand
TATAGCTCCTGAACATCTGCTACAAATGAAAACTAACTTCCTAGTTAACCTTCCTTTGATATTGCTGCACCTCCTATGTGTCCATAGCTTGCACCGGGTGCATCTTATAGAGTTTCTACCTACGCCTTTTCTACAGATCAAGCAGGGCCATCTACCTGAAGGGGTATGTGTTTTTTTCTACCTTCCTACTTATTAGAACTTTGGTTTTAGCTAAGTTGACTCTAAGGCCCTTTGATTCTAGTCTCTGCTTCTACACCTGAAACTTCTCCTCTAGTTCTGATAGTGATTCAGCAATTAGTGCAAGGTCATCAGCATAGAGGAGCTCCCAGGGGCATCCTGTCTTGAATTCCTGTTATCGCCTGGTGGATTATGATAAATAGGAATTCTTCACTGTACTCATTGCTAACCCTCACCTTACTGACAGCGTCTCTGTACATGGCTCGCACAGCTCTCACTAACCATTCTTCTATCCCTAGTTTCCTCATTGACCACCAGATAAGGGATCGGGGGACCCTGTCAAAGGCTTTCTCCATGTCAACGAAAGCCAGGTACAGAGGTTTATCTTTGGCTAGGTATTTCTCCTGCAGCTGTCTAACCAGAAATATAGCATCAGTGGTGCTTTTCCCTGGCACAAACCCAAACTGCATCTCATCTAAACTGACTTCTCCCTAATTAGTGGGCCTGTGGCCTTCTCCATGACTTTCATTACCTGATCTAACAACTTGATACCTCTGTAATTATTTGTATCTAAAGCGTCACCTTTACATTTGTAGCAGTTGACTATAGTTCCACTATATCTCAATCATACATCTGTAACCTAGATACATTACAGCATCTCACTGTATCTCAGTCATATATTTATTTATCCAACAACAGAACTGTGCAGTGGGTACTTCAGAGCATGGTAAAGAATATAGATTATTCTAGTCATCATGTTACATCTCTAGGATATCCCCAATTATTTCAACTCACCTTGCCATGATCCAGGAAGTATGGTACAAGAGGGTCAGTTTGGTCATCTGAGAAGCATTCTCTTACTATAATCCAAGTTGAGATTCAAATTTCTTACAACTTCAAACTGATGGTGGGCTTGTTGTAGTGGTCAGGGTATCATTCATGCCTAAGACAAAGAATTAAGGAATTGTCATCATATTTATTGTTTCCTCACTTTTGAAGACACATTGAATGCATATAGACATAGATACGCACTGAAAGACATGCATAAATTTATACACATACACATACACACACACACACACACACACACACACACACACACACACACACACACACACACACACACACACACACACACACACACACACAAACACATATATACACAAACATGCATATGCGTAGATATATGCATAAATAGACATGCACACACCTAGACATACATATACAGTTATAAGTATACATAATATGCATATTGTAACATGTTCAGGAATATCTCACGAAGTCCTCCTTTATTTGTCCTAACAAACAGAGTCTGAAGTTCTTAAATCTGTTGAGCTTTCTTTTTTTTATCTGAATCTTAAATTCCATGCAAGAAAACATTAGACTGACATATTTCGGTTACCATTCTTATAAGCAACAGTTTGTTTCAAATGATAAACTGATACTGAAAGCTTGCTGAATTATTTTCAACTTTTATTCAAAATACTGAAATGTCTTTTTACCTTGGCCTGATTTTAATATTCCTCAAGTAGTAATTTAATCACAAAATGCATTAGAACTGAAAAGTTGTTGTAAAATATATCAGAGAAGCACGACAGTGCATTTTTACCTTGTAAGGCATCCATCCCCCTGGCACTTTCTTCCTTGCAAACTGATTTCCTCTTGGTGTCTCAATTACACTTTGTATTGATTAAACTCTTGAATTACAACCATTTCCCAAATTCAGAAGATCCCCAATTCTCGGGTTTCTTGATAAATTTTTGTTTCTTGACTATTCTTCATTTCAAAATACCTCTCTGTCAGTTTTTTTTTTTTTTTCTATCCTATACAACAATAGTCTTATAGGCATCAAGGTGAGAGATTAAATTACACTCTTTGCACCTTTCATATTATTTTCAGTCAATCTAAATTGAAATCTAATCAATTATCAGATGTGGGTATAGGAAACATTTTAACCATACAAAACTTGAAATTATCTTCACATGTACAGAAAGGTAAAGTAAAATAAGAATAATGCAAGAAGAAAATTAATAAAAGAAATATTGCTTGATATTACATTGATATACAAGAATATTACATTGGTATACAACATTACACCTCTAGAAGACATACATACTTCATATATAT
>NC_068999.1:30805846-30807859 GCF_001194135.2 Octopus bimaculoides | reverse complement strand
ATATATATATATATATATATATATATATATATATAGTGGGGAGGGGAAGTAAGCAGAAAAATAAGCGAAAATGCACATTGGAAATCAAAGAAAGTAAAGGCTTTTTATGAAAAGTAACGATAGATATATACAATTAGATGAACTGAAGTAGGAATAAAGGTAATAAAAGTCATTATTGTGAGTTGTTAAAGAGATTCAAAAGCATACCGGTTTCGTAATATTACTAATCATTGCTCTGAATGCACACTGAATTCTGAACGATGTCAAGTCTATTAGTCCCTTAGTAAAAAGATTATGAGTAAGGGAGGTAAGTAGTTCTGGATTTGTTGCAATTAGGGTAGATCTGGATCTGTAATATAAATGATGCATGGAATGTATGGGGGTTAGTGGTATCAAATGGAAGATTAGTAGTGTTCTATATTATGTTATGTGTTCATATTTAGTTGAGAAAGATATTTATTAATGAAAATTGCCTCTTTATTCATTCTTTGTTGTGTTGAGATGTTCTGTGAACATTGATAGAAGGGAAAAATTAGGAAATTAGGATTAAGATTCCTCGCACACCTTTCTATGTGTCCACTGACCTGTATCTGTCTGTAATGTGGGTGGCGGATTTGTTCTTTGTGGAGAGTGGTTCTTCTACGGAGTGATATTCCTGTTTGGCCAGTATAGTTATTACTGCACCCCAAGCATGTAATGGCATAGATTAGATTTTCCGAGGCACAGGTGAAATTTGATTTAATCTTAAATATTTCACCTTGTTTAAAGTGGAACTCTGAACCACCTTTTGGAGGGTTCAGAGTTCCACTTTAAGCATATATATATATATGTGTGTGTGTGTGTGTGAAGGCAAATGGCTTAGTGGGTTAGGGCATTCGGCTCATGATCATACGGTTGTAAGTTCAATTCCAGGTGATGCGTTGTGTTCTTGAGCAAGACACTTTATTTCACGTTGCTCCAGTCCACTCAGCTGGCAAAAATGAGTAATACCTGTATTTCAAAGGGCCAGCCTTGTCACACTTTGTGTCGCACTGAATCTCCCTGAAAACTACATTAAGGGTACACATGCCTGTGGAGTGCTCAGCCACTTGCACGTTAATTTCACAAGCAAGCTGTTCCATTGATCGTATCAGCTGGGACCCTCATCATAATAACCGGGCTGTGTGGTAAGTAGCTTGCTTATGAACCACATGGTTCCAGGTTCAGTCCCACTGCATGGCCCCATGGGCAAGTGTCTTCTACTATAGCCTCGAGCCAACCAAAGCCTTGTGAATGGATTTGGTAGACAGAAACTGAAAGAAGCCCGTCGTATATGTATATATATATATATATATATATATATGTATGTGTGTGTATATGTTTGTGTGTCTCTTTGTCCCCCCAACATCGCTTGACAATCGATGCTAGTGTGTTTGCGTCCTGTAACTTAGCGGTTTGGCGAAAGAGACTGATAGAGTAAGTACTAGGCTTACAAAGAATAAGTCCTGGTGTTGATTTTCTCGACTAAAGGCTGTGCTCCAGCATGGCTACAGTCAAATGACTGAAACAAGTAAAAGAGTAAAAGAGTATATATATATGAGATGAAAACCCAGACTTCTCTATATTTATACACAAATACACAATGATTAAAACATGACTATAGTTATAGTTCACTATGCAATATAATTTACACTAATAGATAAACCGTAACTTCCTCTACTACATATATATATATACAGGGTGCAGTGAATAAATTGTCTAAATTATGCAAAAATGAAAATAACATTGACATCTCATTTCAGCATATATATTTACCAAAATTACATAAAAATATCTTCAAATACTAAAGAGTAAATTTATTCAATAAAAGCACCATTCACTTCAACCACGGGCTAAATGTTGTTTTGGAGCTTCCAGTGCAAATGCCAAGCAGTACAGCATGTTGTTTCCAAATTTCTGGCAGAGTGAATTGCATCACAGTGCTGTTTTTCTCACAAATAATGCCCAACTGACCCTACTATACTGAGTAGTTAA
>NC_068999.1:30802299-30805836 GCF_001194135.2 Octopus bimaculoides | reverse complement strand
TATATATATATAATGTATGTATGTGTGTGTATATATATATATATATATATATATATATATATCAGAGGTAACTCCAGGTCTTCTGTGTCACTCAGGCTCATCACAGATTTTGCATAAGACACATGCCTGGCTCAAAGAATTTCTAGCCCCAAATGGCTTATTTTTTTATATCTAGCACTATGTCTTTCTCCATTTCTAAGTTAAGGGTAAAAATAAAGCAACCCTGCAAAGCATAACTGATCTTTACACACAGACGCACAGATTAACAGCAATCAAATAATGACACTGGAGTGCACAACAAACATTGGCCATCTGACTGTCGCCTGTACTCTTGACAAGAGATGTCAGTTGGCCTTTTACATCTACCAGGCTCATTCGTATTAGCCTGAGTTGCTGGATAATGTTTTGTTCCTTTAAGAATATTGTACAACGGAAACTTTTCATGGATTGAAATTTAAATCTTAATCTCTATAGAAATTTATTACTTCAGGAAAACACTGAATTTGAATTACTTTTAATTTTCACGATTATAGATAACAACTTGGGCTGTAACTTCTGAGCCCGAATCAGGCGTGTGTAAACGATGTTAAGAGAACGTCTGCTACGAATGACATTTTTTGACACAGGGCACCTCTAAGATGACCACCAGATGCTGAATGAAAATAAACAAACTGTGTCCCAGCTCAATAAAAGGATTGGCTCTCTACTACCTCTGTCAAATGAATCACTAAAATCGGCCTTTCATTGTTTATAATCTGTACCCATTTTTTGGTTACGAAATAGGCTACACAAAACATATTTTTTAATTACATGTATTTACTTTATATACATACATCAGTTGAAAACTTCCTTTTAACATTTCACTTAACATATGTGTTCCATGCTGAACTTGGTGAAAGGTACCATGTTTAATAGACATCTACCCCTAACTGAGTTATAGGTATTTGTCTAAGATATAATATATAGCTGTAGAACATGGTTACATAGATATTGTGTACAATACACTGATAGATTAGAGTCAGTAGAGGCAGTTGCTGTCTATCTCCATGTATACATACAAGTTCTATTCAAAAAGTATCAGGACTGTTGCTATGGTAACAGAGCTAAAGTATGCAAAGTGAAGCCATTTGCCACAGATTGATTTTGAACTCTGTTACGCATGCTCACTAAGTTATAACATTGTCGCTCACTTCCATTGTTTATAGCAGTGCTTGGAAGTAAAGTGTGTGTAGAGTGTGGTTGTCTCACTACACCACAGAGGTTCCATTGGTGACCATGGTAGAGAAAACTGAGCAGAGTATTTGCATTAGATTTTGCCAAAAGCTTGGTGATAACTGCACAGAGCCTCTGCAAAGTTGCAGAAAGTGTATATAGAGGAAAGTGTATATAGAGGAAAGTGTATATAAGGTATGTAAGGTGGTAAGCTGGCAGAAATGTTAGCATGCTGGGTGAAATGCTTAGTGGTATTTTGTCTGTCTTTACGTTCTGAGTTCAAATTCTGCCGAGGTCGACTTTGCCTTTCATCCTTTCGGGGTCGATAAATTAAGCACCAGTTACGCACTGAGGTCGATGTAATCGACTTAACCCCTTTGTCTTTCCTTGTTTGTTCCCTTTATGTTTAGCCCATTGTGGGCAATAAAGAAATAAGAAAGTGTACATAGAGGAGTGTATGAGTGGTTCAAACGTTTCCAAGATGGCTGAAACTGTCAACAGTGATGCACATTCTGAGAGACAGAACCATGATGCAAACATTGCAGATGTACATGCAGCTATTCAGAAAGACTGCGAAATCACTATGTATGAGTTGTCAGAGGATGTGAACATTAGCTACAGTTCATTCTCACAGATGATGTGGGTATGAGACTTGTGTCTGCCAAATTTATTTCAAAACTGTTTTCACTTGATCAAAAAGAAGATCGGATTTCAGCTGCACAGGATCTCCTTGATTGTGTTGAAGAAGACAAAACTCTTTGAAAATGGTCATAACAGATGAACTGTGGGTCTATGGCTATGACCATGAAACCAAGGTTCATTCTTCACAGGGGAAGACCTCAATCCCACTGAGACTGAAGAAAGTATGAATGAGTTGAAGCAATGTGAAGACACTGTTGACAGTTTTCTTTGACTACAAGAGCATTGTTCATCATGAGTATGTTACACCTAGTCAGACAGTAAGCAAGAAGTACTACCTTGACATGTTTCAGTATTTGAGGGATGATATTCGTCAGAAAAGGACAAATTGCATGAATCCAGTGAGTGCAACTACACATTAACAATGCACCTGCCCATTCAACACAGCAGTTTTTGGCCAAGTACAACATTCTCCAGGTTTGACAACCACCACATTCCCCAGATCTCATCCCTTGTGACTTTTACCTCTTTCCAAAAATCAAATCCCACTTGAAAGGAACAAGATTTCAAGATGTCAAAGAAATCCAAAAGAATGCGACAAGGCAGCTGCTCACTATCCCCTAAAAGGAGTTCCAGGAATGCTTCATGGTATGATTTGATGGTGATTTAGTTGCTACTTCTAGCAGTGAGTGTGTTCACATGCTTGTACGTGTGTGTGAATGCGTGTACATGTGTGTGCATGCTTGTATATGTGTGTGTACATGTGTGTGTTAAGTGAATGCTACATTACTGTGGAAACTCACATTATGGTGTGTAATGTTGGTGCAATGTTGTTGAATGTCAGTGTGATGTTGCAAGTCAGTTTGGTGTTGTGATGTTGTATATCTGTGAGATGAAATACATCAGAGTAGTCATTATTGTATGTCAGTGTAATATATTTTTCAAGTAATGTACGTTTGTATATCTGGTGCAAAAATTACTGGTTATGTTTTAAATGTGAGGCAATCACTTCTTTAGAGGGGAGAATAAGGAAATAGTATGGACTTGGGAGGGAGAGAGAGAGAGAGGAAGATCTTGTCAGTTTAGTTGTATCACTGGTGTATGATGGCGGGGGGAGTGTCTTATGATGTTATAGAACTTTATATAAAAATAGGGAAAGAGGACATTGAAATATTTCTCCCTTCTTTGAAGACATTAACATTTGAAGTTAAATTGTTCCAGCTTGAACTTCAAACCAAAACAGATGTATTGGTCAATGAGGAAATAACAACATGAACAAGAACACCAGCAATAATTATAATTTGTGATTGTTTTTAATTTTATTATTATTATTACCATCATTATTATTATTATTATTATTATTATTATTATTATTATTATTATTATTATTATTATTATTATTACATTATCTGAGCGTGATCGTTGTCAGGGCCATGGATTGGCTCCCGTGCCAGTAGCATGTAAAAAGCACCATTCGAGCATGATCATTGCCAGCGTTGCCATACCGGCACATGAAAAACAGTATTCGAGCGTGGTCATTGCCAGTGCCACCGGACTGGCTCCTGTACAGGTAGCATGTAAGAAACACTTTTTGAGTGTGGTCATTGCCAGAACCACCTGACTGGCCCTCGTGCCAGTGGCACATAAAAGCACCCACTACACTCTTGGAGTGATTGGTGTTAGGAA
>NC_068999.1:30794176-30802289 GCF_001194135.2 Octopus bimaculoides | reverse complement strand
TGCCAGTGGCACATAAAAGCACCCACTACACTCTTGGAGTGATTGGTGTTAGGAAAGGCATCCAGCTGTAGAAACTTTGCCAGATCAGATTGAGCCCGGTGCAACCTTCTAGCTCACCAGTCCTCAGTCAAACCGTCCAACCCTTGCCAGCATGGAAAGCGGACGTTAAATGACAATGATGATGATGATGATGATTATTATTAGTATTATTATTTAGCTTTATCAAGCTGGCAGAACCATTAGCACACTGGACAAAATGCTTAGCGGTATTTCACCCATCACTCTGTTTTGAGTTCAAATTCCACCAAGGTCAATTTTGTCTTTCATCCTTTTGGGGTCGATAAAATAAGTACCAGTTGAAAACTTGCGTCAATGTAATTGACTCATCCCCTCCCTCCCCCAAAATTGCTGCTCTTGTGGAAAAATTTGAAACTATTATTATTATTACTATTATTATTATTATTATTATTATTATTATTATTATTATTATTATTATTAAGGTGGTGAGCTAGCAGAATCGTTAGCATGCCAGGCGAAATGCTTAGCAGTATTTCGTCTGCCGCTATGTCCTGAGTTAAAATTCTGCCGAGGTTGACTCTGTTTTTCATCCTTCCAGGCTCAATAAATTGAGTACCAGTTGAGTACTGGGGATCAATGTAGTTGACTCATCCCCCTCCTCCAGTAGAAGGGATTGTTATTATTATTATTATTATTATTATTATTATTATTATTATTATTATCATCATTATCATTATTTAAAGTGGCGAGGTGGCAGGATTGTTAGCATGCTAGGCACAATGCTTTTCAGTGTTTCATCTGTTTTGTTCCGAGTTCAAATTCTGATGAGGTTGACTTTGCCCTTCAGTACCAGATAAATACTGGAGTTGATGTAATCAACTTACACCTCACCTAAAAAAACTGTTGGCCCTGTGCCAAAATTTGAAATTATTATTATCTCTTTATCACAGGTTTTGTTTCAATAATAATATCATCATCATCATCATCATCATCATTATCATTATTATTATTATTATTATTATTCCTTCATAACAGTGTAGGTAAAAATGCACCGGAGTCTTTAGTCATCTGTCAAATCACAACAAGGACTTCAGACATAATACTTTCCTTAAGTTGTGTACTGTGCCCAATAAGGATGCTTTTTGCAAGACATCAACCATGCATGGGATTTCCAGCTGCTTTAAGAAGTTTTGAAGTTTCAATGGGATTGAGCCCAATGCTCTGATCACCACTGGTATCACTTTTATATTACCCTCCCGCATTCCATACAGTCTTGCCATTTCCACTTTCAATTCAGAATAATTGACGATTTTTTTCAACCTCTTTACTCACAACATTCATGTCATTTGGTATGGCTACATCAATGATCTAACAGTATTTGTCTCTCTTACTCAATATGACAATATCCGGTCAACAGTGTTTGATTACACGATCTGTTTGAAAATCATAGTCCAAGAGTGTCGTTACTTTTCCATCCTCCTGCATAACTTTACTTGCTCATGCTCATACCAGTTTTCTGTTACTTCTTATTGGTATTTATGGTATAAGAGCCAATGAAGATACACACACATTTTATCATGGTGGCGTTTGTATTCTTTTTGTGCAAGGCTCTCACATCCACTTACTAAGTGGGTCACATTTTCCTCACTCTTTCCACAGAGTCTGCATTTCTGGATGTCAGAATTTTAAAGATGTTATACTTCACTGAATTGGTAGCAAGAGCCTGATCTTGTGCAGTAATGATCAGGCTTTCGGTGGTACACTTCAAATCACCTCATTCAAGCCATGCCCACGATGCTGTATTATCCTTAATGTTTTATGTATTCCTTTCAAACTGTCCATGCATTCTCATTTCAAGAAGGTCTCCTTTCCTCTTCTCCTAAGCTCTTTGGTTAAACTCTTCCTTACCCATCATTTCATCTGCATCTACACCCATATCTTTCATGGAATATTGCAGCAGGTCTTCATCACTATTTATCAAATACTCGGCAAGCATTCTCCTTTCTCTCCTTATATAATGGTCTATACTAATTAGTCCTTTTCCACCATTCTTTCTTTTCATATACACTCTGTTTACGTTTGCTTTAGGGTGTAGCACCCAATGCAACATCATCAACTTTCTCGTCTTTCTATCTAGTGTTGATATTTCCTCCTTAGTCCATTTGAGGATGGACACACTACATCTGACTACTGCAACTGCTCGGGTATTCATTGTGGTAATCAAATTTTTGGCATTCAGGTTGGATTTCAACACCATCTTCACTCTTTTTTGATGCCTCATTGACCTTGACTTTAATTTCTCTGTGTAGAATGTCATTCAGCTCTAAAATCCCTAAATATCTATACCCACTACTGTCAGGTTCACTCATGGTCTCTTCTGAAAACCAATATCGTAGTTGTAACCAGTGCCCCTTGACTGGTTCCCATGCTGGTGACATGTAAGAAGCACCATCTGAATGTGGCCAGTGCCAGTACTCACTGACTGGCTCTCATACTGGTGGCACATAAAAAGCACCAACTGAACTGGCCTCCATGTCAGTGGCACATAAAAAGCATTATCTGAATGTGATCAATGTGGCTCCAGTGCTGGTGGCACATAAAAAACACCCACTACACTCTTGGGGTGTTTGGTGTTAGCAAGGGCATCCAGTTGTAGAAACATGGCCAGATCAGATTGGTGCCTGGTGCAGCCGCTTGCTCTCCAGACCATGCTATCATGGAAAACGGACGTTAAACGATGATGATAATGATAATGATGATGATGATGCTTTCTTCCCTCTTTTCATAAGTACTGAGCATTTGGTAATCCCAAATTCCATACCGATGTCCCTACCACACTTCTAGACTGTTTTGGTTAAGGAATCTATCTGTTTTTCAGATTTCCCAACCAATTTCAGGTCATCCATAAACAAGATGGTTCAATGATGGACCTTACTTCCCACATCAGTAACCCATCTTAATCTTCCTAAGTGTCATTTTTATGGGTATTATTATTATTAATATTATTATTATTATTATTTAATACATTGCACAGAATCTAATATCGTGATGTTGCTGATTGAGTTTCTACTAGGGGTCTGACTATCTGTCAAGTCACAGCAAGGACCTCAGATAGACAGTACCTTATGTAATATGTGTGCAAGTAATACCTATTTTTCCAATACACCTAGATTGTGGGGTATTTCTAAAGGTTCCAGATGTTTCTTCAGGTTGGGTGGTATTGAACCCAGTGCTTTGATGACAACAAGGACAACCTTCATATTTGACTCTCGTAGCCGCTACATCTTGGCAATCTCAACTCTCAGGTCTCCATATTTATCAATCTTTTCTCTTTCTTTGATGATAATATGTTGATCTCCTGGCACTACCATGCTGCCTATTAGGCACTCTTGTTTGTCCCTCCTAAAGATTACTATATTCGGTTTTCAGTGCTCTAACACCTTGTCTGTCTGGAAGTCACAGTCCCAGAATATTTTGCCTTTCCCTTTTTGTCCATTACCTTTTCTGGTGTAGGTTGGCACCAAGCACCTGTCATCTTGTATCCATACTTTCGGCATAGTAGCCAGTGAAGATTTTAGGTTACCTTGTCATGTCTACGCTTGTACTTTTTCTGTGTAAGACTTTCACAAGCACTAACAATGTGAGTCATGCTTTTGACCCTCCTCCCACACATTCTGCAGAGGTTCATTGCACTTGTATGGTATATATCCTTTTTCACTCAGTTGGTATTCAATCCCTGATCCTGGGCAGCGATGATTAGGCTTTAAGTAATCTTTTTTTAGGGAACCCTTGCTGAACCACCTCCATGATGCTTCCTGGTCTTTTAAGTTGTTAGTTTCACAGTGTAACTGACCATGTAATTTCATGCAGAATAGGGTTTCTTCTCTCTCATTGGCTATACATGATCAGAATTCATTAGCACTCTCAAGTCCATTTCTGATAAATTCTTCTGCATTAGCAGCATACAGGTCTCATTTGCTGTTTACCAAATATTCTGCCGTATTTCTTTTTTCAATGTTGATGTGCTCCCCTACACTAATCAACCAACGTCCATCTTTACACCTCTTCGTGTAGAGCCTGTGTACATTTGCCTTAGGATGGAAAGCACCATCCATTGTCTTTTGAGTAGTATAATCAAGTTGGTTAATCTCTGCTCATGTCCATTTCAGGATGAGTACATTATAGCAGACTACAGCAACAACCCATATGCTGAAGACAGTTGAGTTGAGTTTTGACTTCAAGAAAAGTTTGAGGCACTTCAAATATGCTGTGATAACCTTGTCTTGCATTTTCTCTGTGCAAGATATTGTCTAGCTCTGAGATCCCAAGATACTTGTACCCATCATCATCTGGGTCTTCCATTCACTCTCTATTTGGCAATTCTATGCCCTTACAATCTGCCCTTTTCCCCCATTTCAAAGTGAGCACCATACAATTTGAAATACCGAATTCCATCCCTATATCTTTGCTGAACATCTGCACAGTCTCAACCAGCCTCTCTATTTCAGGCTCTGTTTTTGCGAACAGTTTTAAATCATCTATGAAGAGAAGGTGGTTGAGACAAGATCCATTTTTTCTCAGCTCATAGTGCACGTTGACTTTGCATAGGACAACAGAAAGATTATTATTATTATTAAAATGCTTTGCAACATTTTGTCCATCTTTGCCTTTCATCCTTTTGGGATAGATAGATTAAGTGCCAGTGAAACACTGGAGTCAATGTAATCGACTAGTCCCCTCCCCCAAATTTCAGGCCTTGTGCCTATAGTAGAAAGGATTATTATTATTATTATTATTATTATTATTATTATTATTATTATTTAATGTGATGAGCTGGCAGGATCATTAGCATGCAGGATGAAATGCTTTAGAGCTATTTCATCTGTTTTTGTTCTGAGCTTAAATTCTGCCAAGATTGACTTTGCGTTTCATCCTTTCAGGGGTCAATGAAATAAGTACCAGTTGTGCATTGGGGTCAATGTAATTGACTAACCCCCTCCCACAGTAATTTCAGGCTTTGTGCCTATAGTAGAAAAGATTACTATTATGATGATGAAGAGGAGAAAGAGGAAGATAACAGGTTGATGCTTTTAAGAATGAAAAATAATAATACCTAGTATTTTTTTAAAATTCATTCAGTTTTATTCATCTTTTAATCAATATCAAATGGAAATATTTAATGGAGATGAGAATGAAAGAATCTGTTAAACAGATAACAATGCTGCTGATGATGATGATGAAATTGATAATAATGATGATGATGTAGTAGAGTGCTTTATATTTGTTTTCTGTTTTATTTATTGAAGACTATTTTTTATAAACATTTTCTATCTCATTCTGTTTTTTATTAAACATTGAAACATTTCCAAAATTCTCTTAGTTTCAAACTGATTTATTGTGTATATGTCCTAGCTGTATTTGTGTTATATTGAATTTTCCCTCTTCATGCTTATTTCAAAGAAAAATTTGTTTACTCTGCTGTTGTTATTAATGTACCATTGTAAAATAGCTTCTACCAAACTACCAGTCAGATGGATTGGATAGGCTACATCTAGCAGTCCTTAACCACTGACTCTATCAGACATTGTTGGAGGTAGTCACTGTTATAGTTTCAACATTTAATTTCTCTTAACTGCATACAAAATAATCATGCAAGTTGCTTGCATTGTGTTTCAAAACACTGGACTCTTTAGCATTGGGTCCATATAAATTTGAACAGTGAGTTGTATATGACAATGATATCAATTATTGTTAATTTCAAAATAAATTCATTTTCTGATTTGAAAATATAATGAAAAATACAGCATAAAATTAATTTGATATGAATAAAGTGATTGCAATAGCTTCTGCTTCCATACTGAGTTTAAATGACAGAAGTCATTGTTTCATGATTATTGACCAATGATGCCAAAAGATTCAAATATATTCCAGTTATTTCTGCCATTCTAATGAATTAAAGACTACCAGATTATGGATTCTGGTGTGTTTTCATCTATTTTTGTATTGGATAATAAAATTCTTCAGTAGATAAAACTTTATTATAGGTTACAAATCCTAAAATATTGTTTTGATTCAAGTCATGATCATTTTGTTGTTTTCATAATTGACAATATTAGGCTGTCATCATCATCATCGTTTAACGTCTGTTTTCCATGCTGGCATGGGTTGGACGATTTGACTGAGGTCTGGAGAGCCAGTGGCTGCACCAGACTACAATCTGATCTGGCAATGTTTCTACAGCTGGATGCCCCTCGTAAGGCCAACCACTCCAAGAGTGTAGTGGGTGCTTTTTACAGGAGCCAATCAGGCGGGCCTGGCATTGAACACGTTCAGATAGTGCTTTTTACTAGCCAGCAGCATGGGAGCCAGTCAGGGAGCACTAGCATCGGTACATTCAGATGGTGCTTTTTTACATGCCACCAGCATGGGAGCCAGTCAGGCGGACCTGGCATCGACCACGTCTCTTTCTCTCTCTCACTGCTCTTTCTTTCTTCTGCCTTCCACACTTCTACCTCTCTTTCTCATTTTGTTTATATTTAAAAAACAAATCCCTACACTCTTTATAGTGAGAGCCTGACATTTGTAGGTATGTCTCTGTTCATGTGCCATCACTTCTGTAAACCATCTGAGGAAGCTTCTATGTGGTTGTTTGACCTACTAAAAATAACAGCTAAATCCTCCTCAAATTCTATTTTCATGTCTTTATGGAATGGACACATTAAATAATGTAGTCCCAGATATCTTCAACAAGACGCTATGGTCATACCTGGAATGTCATTGATCTTAAGTCTGCTAGATCAGGGTTGACCAAAGGCCAAACAACAACAACAACCACGATATCTATATGACACATCATTATAATTACAACTATACTCTAGTTGTATGAACCTTTATGTGATCAATCAATCTGATTGACATAACTATCAAATCTTCCTCATATCACACTTTACACTTATAAAGAGGCAGATAATGTAATCTTAGATAAACTGTGACTAAAACGTGGGATGGCCACCACCAGGATGTCTTTTATCATTCGTTGGAGGGTTAACCAAGGCTAAACATCTTTTTTCCGATCCTGAAGGGAAGGGCAATACCCCTGACTCTTTCAGGGCCTTCAGTATCAGTGGGAGGGAGGGATGGAGGAAAGAAGGAAGTTATTCTCAATATGGAGATCTGGTCCAAAAGTCTGAATCAGAGTGAATTTCATAAATGACCAGGTGGTAGTTTTAGTGTAGGTGATATATAATACACTTTGAAATCAAAAGTTTGCAGCAAATACTGCCAAACAGCTGATGTTTAAGCAATTTCACCTATCCACCACCCTGGGCTGATACTTCAAAGAATAAAATGTAAAGTTGGCATTGCTGAGATTTGAACCTAGAAAGCATTGAACAGGAACAAAAACCTTAAGCCATTTTGTGTTACACTCTAATCTTTCTGCTACTTCATTCAGTCTCTTAATTGCTTAATTGCAGAACTTCTTAACAAAATATTATCATTTTGTTTAACCAAAAGAATATGGATAAGTGTGTATATGTATATATGTGGAGAGGGAGTGAGAGAGAGATCTTAATGTATAACATGCTTTAGATGTCATTACATTTGCATATGTCAACTATTGATGGAGAAGAAAATAGCTTTAAATCTTTTTCTATGATATTTTATTAATGTTCTTATCTTATTTTCTACTGCCAAACTTGGTTCATAAAAACAATTTAAAAGAGCAGAAAATAATGGATGCAGTTTGAGTTTATTTTTACATTTCTCAACTTAGATTGCTGCATTTATTAAACATACACACATCCCTTCATCTCTCTTTCTCTGTCTCTCTGTCTCTCTCTCTTTCTGCCATAGACATATACTCTTAGACAAATTATTGTCTATTCAATGATAAACTCATTTTTTATGTTAGTTGTTGTTATTTTTGTGTTACATTATATTGAAGATCTTCTATTGATATCAAACATTATTGGTTGAGTCTGGGTATTTCCTATCTCCTTCCTTTCCATACCAATTTTGTAGGTAGCTTTAACAAAGAGCAAAAGTGTCCTGTCTGTATTTTAAAAAATGCATCTCACTGATTTGCATATGTGTG
>NC_068999.1:30784288-30794166 GCF_001194135.2 Octopus bimaculoides | reverse complement strand
GGTTGTGCTTGGGGGTTGCATGGGCATTTGAGTGTATATATATCAAAATTTGCCAGAATGTTATTGTACAAAAACAGAAAAAACAGCCCATTACATCCTGGGCAACTTCATGCTGCCTAGTAAAGTTATCTGATGTGTGATTTCAGTATGGAATAAAGTGGGATATTTTATATTAGACTTTATTGACACTGAGTATTAGAAGGGAAGATGCTATTGTATTCTTTAACATATTTGCAGAACAAGTATTTTTCAAAGGAAGACAAGTAAAAGGAAATAAATTGTAGTCAGGATATCTAAGTGGATTTAATCCTAGCAAATAAGTGTGAAATGTGAAGAATAAAAATTATCTGGTTTTATTGTTTAACCAGTTTAGGATATGTGGTTAACCATACAGAGTAGCCACTTTATATATCTGTATTTGCTGCAGTTGAAGATATTTTATATTTAAGGAAAGGTGAGGTAAAACCTATGTTATGTCACTGTTTTTACCAAAGAAAGGTGGGGGATAGAAATTCATGAAAATTTTCTTTTCAAACCCAATATTAGAAATGTATCGGCGTGATGAATATATTCATCTCTTTCCTTTTTGCAATTATCTTTCTCTTTTTGTAAACATCCCTTAGTAGATTCAGAAACAACATAGAATTCTTTAAGATGTCTAGAAGTATATTGTGCTTTCTTTCATTCTTTCTTTATGACAAATGCAGCATTCTGAATTATTTATATTCGTTGGTCAATGTTATAAGAAACTTTCTGTAAATCTTTGTCATTCTCCTCAGATTCACAATTTATACACAAGTTTATTTTTAAATTCTAATCTTCAAATCAATTACTGACCTTTCCTCATCACTTATTATCACTTCTGCTTCCTCTTCTTTCACTTCATATTCAGTATCTGATATCACCAATACAATTTTTCATATAGTCAGTACTTGATACCTTACCATATAGCATAGCATATATTTAGTATCTGTAATAACAATATTGTTTATTACAAAAGCATATCATATACTTAATACTACCAGTACAGTTTATAACATTTCATACAAACTTCACTCAGTTTGCCACACATTATGTTAGCAATGTTAGTGTTGGCAATAAACTACAATTGAATCCTTGACTATAAAGGTGAAGAATGTGTACAGATATTCTCTCATATAAAGCTGAATTACTAAAGCCACAAATGAAAGCTGCAGAAAAGTGATTAAGCATCTTAACTTGATTGTTTATTGAGAAGGAATTCTCTGTTATTGGAAGTTCACTTTGATATGGTAAATGATATGGTATTACTTTGATATGGTATTTTCACACAACTATAGGTGTGTGTGTGTGTGTGTGTGTGTGTGTGTGTGTGTGTGTGTGTGTGTGCAGAGATACAAAGGGTGAGAAGAAGAAAAAGAGTTAAGAGTGAATAAATAGTTGGTATTTGCTTCAGACGGAAGTAGTCAAGGAAGTGACGACAGGATATTAGAGACATCAGTGAGAAGAAATGTGAATTAAATGGAGGAGGAGGAGGAGGAAAGGGTAAAGAAAACAAAGGCAACATTTAAATAGTTGACTGTATTCCAGCAGGCTTTTGATTGCTGGCATTGTATCGATGGCAGAACATACAAGATGACGAAATGAATTAGAGACTATATATAATCCAGATGAAAAAGACTGAGGAGTTATTGTCCAATGAAATGGATTCTGATCATTTCTCTCCATAGAACTGTCATCTTCATATGTTAAGGAGAGGAACAGACGGAACCTACGAATTTTTTCCACTGATGGAAATATGGGAATTGATTGGTTTACAACTTATCATTCACATCATCATTGTCCTTGTTATTACTGTTGTCATCACCACTGCCACCAGCCTCCTCTTCATAATCATCATCATCATGTCGTCATATAATTTACTTGTAGGACAACTAAATTATTTTTGCCATCTAAACAGTTTCCATGTGTGTGTGTGTGTGTGGCTAACTGGTTTAATCAGTCCTGGTATATTACTGGGTTTCATCAACCAACCTTCAAGACCAAACCAACACTCTTGTGTTAAAACTGAAAAGAATAAAAGAGATTGTCTTCAACAAGTTTGTTCTATTGCACTTCTATACACATAAAATTAAAAAATAATATAGTTGCAATATGACCTATTAAGTTCAAATAAATATTGTTCTTAGATCAAATATTTATATTTAGGTAATGTTGATTCACCAAATGCTTAAACTGCTATCCAGCTGGTAGTAGGTTTAGTTGTTTGGTTCTAGAGTTACTTGAAATAATTTTCAAAATCCCTTCTTTCATCCATCACTTTGTAATGAAATATCACTACCAGATTGGTCTACATTTGCAATAACCATCTCAAAAATAATGACTGATGTTGGAGCAACATTGACTGGAGAGGGAAGTCTATGCTGTTGAATAGCTCTGAACCATAGGTCATTGAACACATGGACCAGCTAAACTGCTTGAAACCAGGTCAGTCTGGACCTTCAAGTAAACAGAAACTGGGATGAACAGAGTGGCCAGCCTCAATTATTGTTGTATAGGACACAGCATGGCTAGATGGTTAAAAAGTTGAATTTGCAGTAATGAGCTCTCATTTAATCTCACAACATGATTTCTTCTTGAACAAGTGTCTTTTAGGTCAATCCAATCTTTGTGAGTGAAATTGAGTTGATGGAAATTTTGCAAAAGCCTGTTGCATGGATTGTACCTGGAATTCAAAGATACAACCTTGTCACACAATATATCACACTGATTCTGCCTAGGAATTACCTCAAGGGTACACAGTGGAATACTCAGCCACTCATACTAATTCAATATGCAGATAGTTCAGTTGATCAAACACCTGGATACTCATCATCATATCTGATGGAGATCTACTTGCACTTTTACAGCATAATGAAACATAATTGTATGCCTTGGGTATATGTAACGTTTTGTTTTGGTTTAGGATGGCTAGTTTTATCCAGAAATGGGCTAAGAGGAAGCTATCTCTGAAAGGTTGGGTAGAGGTGGTGAAAGCTTACATACATTGGGCTAAAATATAATGAGATATATTTTAATGTTGATCAAGATGTATTAGGCTTTTTGTAGTGTACAGAATCAAAATGTATGGAAAGATGTTGTAAGGTTGGCTTCTGACATAGACAAAGATTCTAATTATAAATTTCATGGCTTCATTCTAAATACTATTGAATTACAGTTTTGAAATAATGTCTCTTTCAAATCAAGTGTAGTTGTTACTAGTTAGGTGATTTCGTGAAGGATCACAAATTTTACATCTCAAACAGCAATTTGTATATTTACTAAGACATACGGTGGCACCAAATATAATTAATTGAATTTATATACAAAACATAACTGCTTGAATGTTAAGGAATTCCATAGTCCACTATTATGTTATCAAACGTATATATTTAAAATATTTGCATACATATGTGCAACTATATTCATATAAGCATTGAGTATTGAATACTTATATTTGAAACCTTACCATGCATGTATAATTAGATGTGGATAATACAATTAAGCCTGTACCTTCATCAATTTATTTGAAAAGTAATCCATTAGGTTTATATTACAGTTTTATTTACCATGTGATGTAGCATCAACTGATCTCATCTATTTTATTCTATATGAAATCCTAGTGCTTAAGTCAACAGTATTGATAGTTGAGCAAACACAATCCATTGAGAAGTCACGAGGGAAAAAAGAAGTAAAACAAATTAAATGGAAACAATTTGGGAAGAATTTTTGTAATTTTAATAGTAACAAATCAATATTGAAGATCCAAAAGAAAAGAAAAAATATTTCTATTAGTTTTATTAACTGATGATTGCAAAAAATGTTCAATTGATAATTAAACAAACTAACAGATACATGTTTATATATTCATTAATGAAGATTTGTTGAATCTGGTGTATCAGCAGATTTATAACTTCGATCAGTACAGTCCAGTTAGTTGTATTACTATGAATCAGTTAGTATTGTTATTGTAGATCAATCAGTTTTATCATAACAGAACAATGCATTCTACCAATGCAGATTAATATATTCTTTCAACCTAGCTCAATATCAGTTAATATGTTCTCTCAAGGTAGATCAATCAGTTCTATCCGAACAAATCAATATGTTCTACCAAAATACATGAATATGTTTTGCCAGCAAAGATAATGACTTCTATCTTTACAGATCAAGATCTCCTATCAGTACAGTTCAATATGATCTATAGATGAAGATCAATCAGTTCTAACAGAACAGATCAGTATGTTCTATCAATATAGATCCATATGTTTGATAATACAGTTCAGTGAGTTCTATAAGTAGAGATCAATTAGTTCCACCAAAGTAAATTGATGTGTTTTATCAGTACAGATCAATGTGATCCTTCAGTAATGAATAGTGTGTTCTGTCAGTACAAATCAATATATTTTATCAGCACAGGTGAACCAGTTTTATCAACACAGATCTATCTACTCAACACCTATATACTGTATGTCTATATAGTCCACATCTAAAACTATTTATATTGTCAACGTCCATGTACTGTCTATACAGCCAAAATTTCCATACTGTCTATATAGTCAACATTTGTATACTGTCTATCTAAATAATCCAAATTCATATATTGTTTCACAGACTGTTTATATAGTCAACTATATATTGTCAATCTAGTCAGCATCTGTATCTATACAGATAACATCTAAATGCATTTTATATCGTCTACATTCAAATAATGTTTATGTAGTCAACAGCTATGTACTGTCTATATAGACAATTTCTATATACTATCTATATATTCAAAATTCATGTACTGTCTATCAATGTAATCTAAATCTATATACTGTTTCTATAGCCAACTTCCATATTCTGTCTATACAGTTGAACATGTATATACTGCCCTATCTTGACTATAAAGTCAACATCTGTATACTGTCTAAGTAGTCAGCATCTAAATGGGACATATGCTGACTAGACATTTTTATTAATAATCAACAGAAGGTTCAGAGTCACTCAAGGGCCAAGTACTTTTATGTTAGCAATTATAAAACTGGTTTCAAATCAAAGGGTGATAAGTTTATATACTAGTGATACTGGCCTTCCCTGCATTGTTTTGGAACAAATTATAAAAACGAAATGTCACATGGATCATCATCATCATCATTTAACGTCCATTGTCCATGCTGGCATGGGTTGGACAGTTTGATCAGGGCTGGCAAGCTGGAAGGCTGCACCAGACTCCAGTCTGATTTGGTATGGTTTCTATAGCAGGGTGTCCTTCCTAATGCCAGCCACTTCAAGAGTGTAATGGGTGCTTTTACTTGGCTTGATGGGTCTTCTTCTCAAGCACAACATAATGCCAAAGGTCTTGGTCATTCGTCATTGCTTCCATGAGGCTCAACACTCAAAAGGAGCTTTTCACATGCCACCGGCATCGGCCACTTTGCCGCTGGAAGGCCCAATGCTCAAAAGGTGCTTTTTAGGTGCTAGTTACATGACACTAGCATTGGCCAAAACTATGATTTCACTTGCCTTGGCAGGTCCTCTCAAACACAACATATTGCCAAAGGCCTTGGTCACTACTCATTGCTTCTGTGAGGCCCAACATTCGAAGATCATGCTTCACCACCTCGTCCCATATCTTCCTGAGTCTACCTCTTCCACAGGTTCACTCCACAGTTAGAGATCAACACTCCTTTATACAGCTGTCCTCGTCCATGCACATCAAATGACCATACCATCACAGTCGTCTCTCTTGCACACCACATCTGATACCTCTTATACCCAACTTTTCTCTCAAGATGCTTACACTGTCATATATGCACAGACAATGCACATCCAGTGAAGCATACTGGCTTAATTTCTTTTAAACTTACACATGTCCTCAGCTGTCACAGATCATGTTTCACTGCCTTATAGCATAGCTGTTCACACACAGTTATCATACAATCTGCCTTTCACTCCAAGGGAGAGGCCCTTTGTTGCCAGCAGAAGTAAGAGCTGAACTTTACCCAACCTATTCTTATCCTCACAGCTATGCATTTGGAGCATCCACCTCCACTACTAACTTGGTCACCTAGATAATGGAAGCTATCTACTACCTCTACTTTACCTCCACCTCCCACCCTGACAGTTGATGGAGTCCATTTTCTGTATATTTTCAGTGTTTATTGTACCTGTGCGTCTGCCACACACAAAAGCTATTTACCCTGTTAACCTTCCTCTGATACTGCTGCACCTCTTATGTGTCTATAGCTTACACTGGGTACATCTTTTGGAGTTTCTACCGATCAAGCAGGGCCTTCTACCTGAAAGGATTTGTGATTTGTCTGCCTTCCTACTTACTAAGACTTTGGTTTTTGCTAGGTTAACTCTAAGGCCCTTTGATTCTAGACCTTGCTTCCATATCTGAAACTTCTTCTCTAGGTCTGGTAGTGATTCAGCTATAAGAACAAGATCATCAACATAGAGGAGCTCCCAGGGTCAACCTGTCTTAAATTCCTCTGTTATTGCCTGGAGGGCTATGATGAACAAGTGGGGGCTGAGGACCAATCTTTGATGAACCCCTACTTGTATCCTTAATTCTTCACTGTACACAATGCCAATCCTCACGTTACTGACAGCATCCCTGTACATGACTTGTACAGCTCTCACCAACCACTCACCTATCCCTAGTTTCTGCATTGACCACTAGATAAAGGATCAGGAGACCCTGTCAAAAGCTTTCTCCAAGTCAACAAAAGCCAAGTACAGAGATTTATCTTTGGCTATGTATTTCTCCTGCAACTGCCTTACCAGAAACCCTTTCTACTGGAAGCACAAGGCCTCAAATGTGGGGGGAGGGATTGAGTCAATTACATCGACCCCCAGTGCATAACTGGTACTTATTTCATCGACCCCAAAAGGATGAAAGGCAAAATCGACCTTGGCGGTATTTGAACTCAGAACATAACAACGGGCGAAATGCTGCTAAGCATTTCACCCAGTGTGCTAATTCTGCCAGCTCGCCGCCTTTACCAGAAATATAGCACCAATGGTGCTTCTTCCTGACACAAAATCAAACTACATCTCATCTAGACTAGCTCCCTCCCTAATTAGTTGGGCTATGACCCTCTCCATGACCTTCATCCACTGATCCAAAAATGTAATACCTCTGTAATTATTTCTAAGTCATCACCTTTACATTTGTAGCAGTTGACTATGGTGCTGCTACACTAGTCATTGGGCATGACTCCTTTGTGAACCACCTGATTTACAATACAGGTGACAAGACCCAAACCCACACTACCAGATATTTTAAGCATCTCAGCAGTGATTCCTGATGGGCTAGGGGCTTTCCCTGTCTTTATATCCTTAATTGTCATATCCTTAATTGGTTTGATGCATTTTTTCAAATGGTTTGTTCATTATGCCATTTGATAAGTGCAAATACACAACACTCTCAGCGTTTGAGTCACTCTGCAACTTCTACTAATCATTAATAAAAAAACGCATCTATACTCCTATTTTGAGTTCTGTTTTCTTGTTTGCATCATTAAACATATGCCTACTATATAGATATAGTCAACATATACCATCTATATAAATAATATCTATATATACTAACTATATAGTTAACATCTCTATACTGTGTGAATAGCTTTCAGTGCTGGTTTCCTTTTCTTTAAACTTTTTCATCCATCTGTGCACATTGATCTTTATCTCTGTAAACAACCTGTGGATATCAGATTAGCCTACCCCAACACTTTTCAAGAACTCAATGCTTGCATATTGCTTTTGCTTGGAATCTATTATTCACCTACAATGAAGAAGAGTTACTATAGCGGAAGAGTTACTCTTCCAGAATGTGCAACTTATACAATCTTTATTAGTTGAAACAAATGTCATATATTCTTTGTACTGATACTTTCTGCATATAGTCAACATCTGTATACTGTAAATTCAGTCAACATCCAAGTATTATATATCTATATACATAACATTGATAAAATGTCTACATAGCAGTTATATACTGTCAGACCAGTCATCATCTTTATGCAGTCTATATAATCAACATCTATATACTCTTTATCTATATTGTTAACATCTACGTATTGATTAATGTATACCACATCTATGAAATGTCTAAATATTCAACAAATATATACTGCAACTTGTTTTGGTTTCTTTTCTTTTCGCGGTTTACTTTGTACCTTCTCACATTATTCTGACCTTACACAACAAAGTTCTTTAATATATATATGTGTGTGTGTACATACATACTGTTTATATACTGTGTATATAGTCATCATCTATATAGTGTCTATATAATGTATGCATAATCAACATGTATATAATATCTTTATAATCACCATCTATATACTTTCAATATAAATGATATACAGGTGCAGGCATGGCTATGTGGTTTGCTCATTTTGAAACCACATTGTTCCAGGTTCATTCCCACTGTGATACCCTGGGCAAGTATCTTCCACTACAGCCCTGAGCTGACCAATGCCTTGTGAGTAGATTTGGTAGCTGGAAACTATGTGAAAGCCTATTGTGTGTGTGTTCGTTTTTTTCCCTGCCGCATTGCTTAACAACTGGTGTTGGTTTGTTTATGCCCCTATAACTAAAAGACCCATACAGTAAGAACCATCTTTCAAAAATAAGTACAGGAATCAAGTTGTTCAACTAAACCCTTAAAGGCAGTATCCCAGCATGGCCACAGTCCAATGAATGAAATCAGTAAGAAATAAGATATTCTGTTTATCATGTATACTTATGATGAGTGTATTGATTAACATTGCTGTTACTCTCGTGTGTGATTACACAATCATATGATATGTAAGCTACCATCAATTCAACTAGATGTGATCCCTACGTGAAGTATTCCAAATGTATATACTAAATATACCAGGGCTCCACATTTTTGAAGTCCTTAATAAACATGGATGTCTTAATTGATGAAAATATTCCTTGAGTTTATATTGAACAGATGAAGCCTTGGGAGGAAGAGTTAAAGTCAGTTTTAAGACAGTGTAACTTCATATACAAAATCAACACAGAAGGACATCAGCCAGAAAGTTACTGTAACTGATACACCAATAAAGCCTATGCTAATGGAAAAGTTGATGATGTCTGAAAACCTTTGATTTTAATATTTACAATGCAATTATATTTTCATTGATTTACACCCATTTCTCTCTTTTGTATATTTAGATATAAAAGCTGGAGTAGTTATTTTCACATTAATACTTTCTGCTATTGCTAACCACTCATCTGTGAAGTGGGAGTGGTAACTGTTTGCAGTTAGTTTGATTGCGGCATATACCATAATGTACTTCATCTAAGGTGACCAGGCAAGATAGAAATGTTGAATTCTAGTGGAATAATCTTGTCTGAAATATACTGAATAGAAAGATATTGACAAATCCTCATTATTTCTATTGCCTAACTAGCCAATATTCCTACCTGTTGCATACATGATTTTGTGGCTTATGTGATTCTGACCAGGTGGAAAATATAGCAGCAATTATGTAATCTAAGAATACAAGGATAATGTTTTCTCACTGTAGCTATTAGTTTCATTTCTTTCATCTCCTGAACACATGTTCACACATTCATGTATATATTAAATAAGGAACACATGCACCCTTACACCCACACACACACACACACTTATATTCCGAAGTTTGTATTCAGAGTTAATAGATCTATTTGTAATCAATAATAGTGAAATTTGCATTTATATACAATAGCTGCATCAGCATAAAGCAGTAACAATGATGGTGAAGATGTTGATGATGATAGTCGTATTTATATAATATTGCTTATCTATGTGTGTATGCATATGTATGTTTGTGTGTGTGTGGATATATATATATATATGTATATATATATAT
>NC_068999.1:30782652-30784103 GCF_001194135.2 Octopus bimaculoides | reverse complement strand
AAAGATGAAAGGAAGAAAATAGAGAATTATGGATGTATAAATAATTTATATGTATGATATAATTAGGCTGAAAGATTTTTTTTATAAAAGCAATTCAAATAAATTATAAAGCTCTAAAAGAAATGGTAGATGCCAAAAACTTACATATATGTTCGATTCATGCCCCTAGGTGATTAGTAATTCTAAGCATTGGGTAGGGTCATAAGCTAAGAATTGGTCATCATTCTCAACTATATGGAGTAGAATCTCATCAGGGATTTATGAGCTTATACTACAAAGGTTAGCATATTTCTTGAAAGGGTGCTAACGAATTACTAATAAGTTTCAAAAGTTAAATCATATATATTATGCCTATGTATTTAGCTAGTGAATTATAGAAGTAAAGATAAAATAAAATTTGAATAACATCAAAAAATTAAAAAAATTAAAGTTACATACAAATAAAGGTAAAGTAAGAAGATATGATATAAAAAGTAAAGAAAAATATATATGTGTGTAAAATAGTATATAAATTTAAATAAAAAGAAAGGACAATACTTAAATATGCAAGGGAAGAATTATATAATAAAATAAATGAAGGATAAGTTAGATAGAAAAAAATTATTAGTTGGCCATTATAGATAAATTATTTTCATTGGTTTGGTAATAGATACAGTTCAGAAAATCTATGGATGCATAGCATTCACATCATATTGTGTTATATTTAAAATCATGTATAGACAAATGTTTGAAAAATTTGATTATTATATGTATTTCAAAAGCCTTACATGTGAACCCTTAGTCATCAGTATATAAAATGTATATATTTATGTATCTATACATTCGTATATATATATATATGTGTGTGTGTGTGTAAAAGAGACCACTAAGTGGACTGTTAATGTGCTAGAAGAGGATCACTTAAAAATTCTCAAAGAAAATTCAGCGAAGCAAAAACAGGCGGGCAAGACTAGTGAAAATTATAAATACCTAGGTTATCTGTAGACCATGATTTCAAAATCAACACTTTCTTAACGTAAATTCAATTGCAGAAATTATTTTCTGCAGAGATATTTCCGGATTTAGCACGCCAAAACTAAGACTTTTGAATTTTACTCTTTATAATTAATAGAATCCCGTGCACATGTTTTCATTTGTTGGAGACAATTAGCACGAGGTTCTGTTGGATTATAATTGTTATGGCAGTCTGTACTGAGGAAAAACAGATACTTTCGTTACGAAAGTGTTGATTTTGAAACCATGGTCTACAGATAACTTAGGTATTTATAATTTTCACTAGTCTTGCCCGCCTGTTTTTGCTCCGCTGAATTTTCTTTGAGAATTTTTAAGTGATCTTCTTCTAGCACATTACAGTCCACTTAGTGGTCTTTTTTTTATAGACATGTACTATAATCCTTTTGAAATCTCAGAAAATTTTTTCTGAATCTTCTGATTCTTTTAATATGCTGGTT
>NC_068999.1:30780558-30782253 GCF_001194135.2 Octopus bimaculoides | reverse complement strand
TATATATATATATATATATTTATATATATATTTATATATATATATATATATATATTTATATATATATATATGTTGATATTTAAAGATAATTTAATAAATATGAATTATGATACAATTTAATTTACTCTTTAAAAATAAGAAAGAAATAACTCATATGCTAGGAATTTATAGATAAGGGGATATTATTTATATATATAATGAAAGACATAAAAGTGAATGGTTGCCGAACTATAACCATTTAAATATATTATGCATATGCTAGAAATAAGTATATTTAGGCAAGATATAATATATATTTTATATTGCATAAAATTATGGATATAAATGCTGGTTCTAATAAAGATCTAGTTAATTCAGTTTCAAATTCAGTAAAAAATATTTATGGTTAATAAGGAACTTAATAGTTAGTGATATTAATAATTAAAGAATGATCAATGATATTTATAAAATAGATATTTAGGTGTGTGTAGGCAAGCTGTGAATTTTTCATTTAATATCTGTTTACTAGAAAAAAGGATGTTATAGCACTCTAAAGTGCAGAGTTGACAAATTCTATCAGGTGGGTGGTAAGATTTTGCAGTACATATAATCTTCCATCTAATTTTAAAACTGATATTACTGTCTTTTAATTTCCAGATGAATTTACTAATACTAGTTGAAGAACGTTTATTGGGATTTCTAAATGAACATTCATGATTAGCCAATCTAAGTTTCATATATCATTCTGTAGAGCCAATGTAGAAAAAGAGTTTATCTTCAGCTTCTACTATAGCTTGGTATACTAAATTCTTCTGTTTGCAATAATTATTAAATTTACATTGCTCTTTAACCCTACAATCACAGAACTTACTAAGATTATCACTAGAATTAGTAGGTGGGTTATGGGCAGTATGCTCCCTTTGACCGTTTATATTTGAACATTTAGACTTGGCTTTATTATGTGTTTGTTTATTATTGGGAATATTAAGTTTTCGCTTAGCATAAAAATTATCTAATTTTGCATAATTCATAGAAGATATATATTTAAACAAGCTGCGGGAAACAGAATGAGCAAATCTAAAATGTCCATTCTGTATTATGTCACTATATTTGTTTTTATTATGGAAGAGGTGTTTGCTTATTATCCGACATATAACTTTAAATTTGTTTTTGCTTGCTTAGCAGATAATATTCTCCTTTGTTTTATTTTTACTAGAATTGAGATTAACATAGATTTTTACAGTGGATTTTATATAAGGTATGTAATTTTTATTTTTCCTTTTTAGATTGTAATTAGTGTTAATGTTGTTATTATTATTGTAAGGTCCCATGTTCCAATGGATCTGGTCAATAGCTAATTTATCATTTATATTTTGATGATATTGGTCATAATGTGCTTTTGGTTTATTATGTTTGAGGTGTAATATATGTATACTCTTTTACTTGTTTCAGTCATTTGACTGCAGCCATGCTGGAGCACTGCCTTTAGTCGAGCAAATCAACCCCAGGACTTATTCTTTGTAAGCCTAGTACTTATCCTATCGGTCTCTTTTGCCAAACTATTAAGTTACGGGGATGTAAACACACGCGATGTTGGGAGGGACAAACACATACACACATATATATACATATACATATATATACAACGGGCTTCTTTCAGTTTCTGTCTACCAAATCGACTCACAAGGCTTTGGTCAGCCCAAGGTGCCATGCAGT